>NC_052500.1:31825244-31900489 GCF_016617805.1 Bactrocera tryoni | reverse complement strand
GACAGTGCGTACAGAAGAGAATATTGCGTCTGTTTCTGAGAGAGTGTGGCTGAAGACCGTGAAATGTCGATTCGTCGCCGTTCGCAGCAATTGGGTTTGTGTTATTCGACCACATGGAAGATTTTACGCAAAGATCTTGGTGTAAAACCGTATAAAATACAGCTCGTGCAAGAACTGAAGCCGAACGATCTGCTACAACGTCGAATTTTCAGTGAATGGGCCCTAGAAAAGTTGGCAGAAAATCCGCTTTTTTATCGACAAATTTTGTTCAGCGATGAGGCTCATTTCTGGTTGAATGGCTACGTAAATAAGCAAAATTGCCGCATTTGGGGTGAAGAGCAACCAGAAGCCGTTCAAGAACTGCCCATGCATCCCGAAAAATGCACTGTTTGGTGTGGTTTGTACGCTGGTGGAATCATTGGACCGTATGTTTTTCAAAGATGCTGTTGGACGCAAACGTTACGGTGAATGGCGATCGCTATCGTTCGATGCTAACAAACTTTTTGTTGCCAAAAATGGAAGAACTGAACTTGGTTGACATGTGGTTTCAACAAGATGGCGCAACATGCCACACAGCTCGCGATTCTATGGCCATTTTGAGGGAAAACTTCGGAGAACAATTCATCTCAAGAAATGGACCCGTAAGTTGGCCACCAAGATCATGCGATTTAACGCCTTTAGACTATTTTTGTGGGGCTACGTCAAGTCTAAAGTCTACAGAAATAAGCCAGCAACTATTCCAGCTTTGGAAGACAACATTTCCGAAGAAATTCGGGCTATTCCGGCGAAATGCTCGAAAAAGTTGCCCAAAATTGGACTTTCGAATGGACCACCTAAGACGCAGCCGCGGTCAACATTTAAATGAAATTATCTTCAAAAAGTAAATGTCATGAACCAATCTAACGTTTCAAATAAAGAACCGATGAGATTTTGCAAATTTTATGCGTTTTTTTTTTAAAAAAAGTTATCAAGCTCTTAAAAAATCACCCGATACTTGCTTTATAGTGGTGTTCGTAATTATTATTTTGTTGATGTAGAATATATTGGTCAGTGTGTCTGTAATTTTTATACTCTCGCAACAATGTTGCTAAGGAGAGTATTATAGTTTTGTTCACATAACGGTTGTTTGTAAGTCCTAAAACTAAAAGAGTCAGATATAGGGTTATATATACCAAAGTGATCAGGGTGACGAGTAGAGTCGAAGTCCGGATGTCTGTCTGTCCGTCCGTCTGTCCGTCCGTCTGTCCGTCCGTCAATCCGTGCAAGCTGTAACTTGAGTAAGAATTGAGATATCATGATGAAACTTGGTACACGTATTCCTTGGCTCCATAAGAAGGTTAAGTTCGAAAATGGGCAAAATCGGCCACTGCCACGCCCACAAAATGGCGGAAACCGAAAACCTATAAAGTGTCATAACTAAGCCATAAATAAAGATATTAAAGTGAAATTTGGCACCCAGGCTTTTTTTTTAAATTGAAAATGGGCGTGGCCTCGCCCACTAATGGACCAAAAACCATAACTCAGGAACTACTAGACCGATTTCAATGAAATTCGGTATATAATATTTTCTTAACACCCTGATGTCATGTACGAAATATGGGTGAAATCGGTTCACAACCACGCCTTCTTCCAATATAACGCTCTTTTGAATTAAATCTGATGCCTTTTCTGTATAATACGAGTATATATGTACATTAGGAACCAATGATGATAGCGGAATAAAACTTTACAAAAATACGGTATTTGAAAAATATGTAAATGACGTATTATGAAATCTCGATTATCACTTTACCATGCGAGAGTATAAAATGTTCGGACACCCGAACTTAGCCTTTCCTTACTTGTTTTAAATAGCTTGGAAACCTGTTTTCGGGTATATTTGAGTAATGCTAAAAGTTAATGACTTTAGATCATTTATTTTGAAAAAGAATGAATCAGTTCAGACCATGGTTCAAAGCTCTTATACCTAAAAAATTACTCACGATTATTTAATTGATATCGGCTTTTTCTTGATATATTTTACACAATATTTTTAATTTAGCTCTTTCGAAAGAATTTATAGCACATCTATCTGACTTTAATGGAAGTATATATGATAATTGGTTAGGTTAAGAGGTCGGTCCTAACACAGGTCTTACTTAAACAGTTTAGAGCGCCGGCCCGTTGGGATGCCTACAACTCCAACATTATAGATCATAAGACCGTAACAAGAGGTTGTAAGTTACCAGCGATGTCACTCTGAACAGTCAAACAAACGAGTCCAATTATGACGGTGAGCTCTTATATTCGTAGGAAATTCTTCCTCTTAGCTTCGACCCATCCGTGAAAAAGCTCACTGTCCCTCTTCTCCAGCGACTTGCTCCCATTCACATCGCTCTTGTCGGTATGTGAACAGGGCTAAAGCCGCGAAGGTTTCAAAATCAATTGAAGAAGTAGATAATTTCGCCGCATTCTTGTTTCGACACTTTTGTAGACTCAGCTTCACTCAGCTTTATAACGCATTTCGCAGCGGTGCACCTGCCGGCAATATCCCTGGTTGTTATTGGGTATACGAATTGAAATGTAATAATAATTTGATTATAACCCATTAACGATTTCTTAGAGTAATGAATTTATAACTCTACTTCTGTTCCTTTTACATGAAGTTTGTCCAAAACCTGAAAATATTTCTTTGCCTTTGATCCTTCAAAATTGCAATTGTATAAAGTGTTCGGTTACACCAAAACTTATCCCTTCCTTACTTGTGTTATTATAAAACTGGTCAAATATTTCGAAATAATTCCTACCAATTTTCAATTTCCTAATCTTAGTTGGTCATTTTGTATAATAGTTCTTCCTAGTAGAGTAGCATTACTGGACTTTCCTCATGTACACACTTGAACAAACGTCAATATGTGCGGCATACATCTTCTTATAATGAATTACAGAGAATATTTTTAATAGTCCACCACCTACAGATTAGACGTACAGGTATATAAGCAGAAACCACTTCCTTTCCTTTCTTATTGTTGTTTTTGTATTACTCTGCGACCGTGTGTGTGTGGATTAAGAAGAAATATGAATAAGTTTACAAGCGGATATTTGAGAATGTATAGCTGCAGGATGTGGTCAACTGGAGGAAGCCTAGCAACTTTGGATTAAACACTTCTATTTATTTTCGCAAAGGCATGGAAGCAAAGCTTTGAAGCACATGTGGGCAGAGCTTTCATGGCTATGCTGTTGCCCGTATATGTAGTTAGGTAAGCTGGTCCATAAATATAAATACTGGTTAAAGTTTACGAGTTGATTTAAGAAAATAGACCATGGCAAGGATTTTATATTCAAAAAATGAAATATTGCCTGAACTGCTTTTCATTCTGCAAGCTTGTCCTTACACTTTTGCAAGCATGTGGATATTCACTTGTTTTGCCGGCAGGTGTATGGTGTGAGAAATTCGAATTGTATGCATGTGTGGTATATAGTTATTAGATGCTTGTAAAACAATTATGCAACTGTGGGTATGTGCAAGAATTTTAAATATGTGTAGATGTGTGTATTGGTGCTAAATGGGCTTTGCCTGCAGCTGAACTTCATATTACGGCTCAGCTTTACATAAATTATATGGGGTGTACTTTTAGAATAATAAAAGTTCGCATATAGTATATACAGACAAGCAGACGGGTATGGCTAAATCGACTAAGCTGGTCCTGTTAATCATGGGCAATAGATAGTAAGACTTTTTAGGGGATCGTGCATTCTTTCAATTCCCAACTAAGCATCTACTGCCTTATTGGATCAGTGTACGGTACATCATGTGACTTTACTCCCAAAATCATGTTTTAATACTAAAAACAGCAAAAGAGAAAACTAATGAAGGTGATTTCATAAATTGTTCTGTATTTGATTTGAAATAAAAACATGTAGCTCCAAAAATATACCCTTTTCACACCCACACTGGCAAATATATATGTATGTATATTACATTGCAATATTTTACTAAATAGGCGTACACATAACTATATGTTTGTACATATTTATGTATATAACCGTAATTTACTCCGATGCAATGGCATGTACTGTTACAGCAGCATGTTTCGTCCTTTACGATTTTTTCTAAATAAATACGCACAAATTGCATCAATAAATGCATGCAATTCGTTCGTAAATAAAATATTAGGTAAATAGCATTCATGTATGTTTTTTTTTTGTTTTTGGCATACTTTGCTTTATTGTGCCTTTACTAATATTTTTTTTCATTTGAAATTATTTGCCTTTTTGTTCAATCGCTTCGAAATATGCCATTTGCATATGCTCGTGCAATCACGCACTTTACAGCAAATATTTGATGAAAAAATGCTTTATTGACATATTCATGATGCGGAATTTAAAAAAAAATGTGACAAAATCATTTGCGTATATTTATTTTTAATTTAGAAAATTAATTTAAAAATTTATTTATTTCGGCGACAGCTATACTGCTCACGTAAAAATGTGATAATTAAGGATTTATTTGGCGCTATGTGCGTGCGAGGTGTGTTGAGGAAAAAGCGAGAATTTTAACATTAAAATTTTGCGATTTTGGGAAAATTTTGATTCCATTATGTAGGCCTGAAATATGGTAAAATTTTCAGATGTAATCATTGCTTACTTTGTCTATTGCAGCCTATAAAATTAGACGTGTTTTCGTAAGTTTGCCGACTTGCGTTTGTTAAAAGAAATGGAAGAAAAAAATTTTTCTTGAATTCTCCGCCAAACCTAATATTACAACGATGTCCTAGTCTCCATGTTTTCCAGGCATGGCTCCGTGTGACTTTTCCTATTTCCACTAATAAAGGGAATCTTAAAGTTCTGTTATTATACAAGCATAGATGAAATGAAAAGTGCCTCGCGAAAATAGCTAAAGTCTATCCCAAAATTCGAATTTGAGAAGTGTACCGACGATTGGAAGAAGCGCTGGCAAAATTTCGAGTGGGAACTATTAATTGCCTTCAAAATTAATGTTAAGAAATTAATAAAAAAATTCTTTTTAAACTAAATTTCGCTTATTTTTTGAACACATCTCGTATTTAATCAATTTTGTTTTTAATACTATTTCTTTTTCTAAAAAAAAAGACATGTATTATATACTTAATAGCCTTAAGAATTCAGATATGTACATCCAGTGCACTCATGAAAACTCGAAATCACGGAAATTCGAACTTTCGAAAACTTGAACATTTTTTCTTCTCCATCGGCTACCTTAAAATTCGACAAAAAAATCTTTCGTTTTATACCCGAATATATAAAATATACTACATAGGAGTATTTTATTGCATAATAAAACGAAAATTAAATATTTGTGAGCTAAGAAAAAAGGTGAAATATTTAATGCGGCTAAAAATTGTGAAGATGTCACCGCTTTGTACAAAAAATGCAATATTGCTAAGTCCACAACTTGTGGTATTACAAAAAAAGAAAAAAAAGTTTAGAATGATTTAACAACACCATATCGGACCCAAGAAAATGTAAACGCTTCGTGCTTTAGAACTTCCGAAAATGAAAAACAAACATTACAAACGATTTATACATTGTGATACCCGGAATATTTGTTAATAAAACGCAAAATATTTAATTCATACATCAACATTTACTATTTCGCTTTTAAAGTAATCCCCAACAGTTGTAATACACTTATGACACCGATTGTTCCAGTCCTCGAAACACTTCTCATAACCACTATTTGGGGTGGCCTAAAGCTCTTTGTTTTATCTCTTTGGTCAACAGAAAACGGGTTCCCCGGAGCGGCAATGTCAGTTTGGGTAACAACGTCTGTCCCTTCGGAACAAATTCATGATGCACCAAACTGCGAATATCAAAAAAAAACAATGAACATCACCTTGATTTTTGAGCGGCTTTGGCTTGGGTTTTTTGGACATGCCAAACTCATATACCCGTGTCTCATCGGCATTTATTATACACGATCAAGCATGTCCAAAGTGACATGTGTACGGAACTCTTTTAGAAAAAAATTCGGCTATACCGGGACGAGTAGAGCAAGAATGCGTTTCGCACCCAAGCTTTTCCACAAAATTATTAGACCGGACTCGAGGGAGATTCGAGCTGTTTTCTATCTCTCTAACACTTGCCTGATGATATTCGAGCACCATATCCTTAATTTTTTTAATATTGTCATCAGCTGAAGACGTCGACGGTCGTCCAGAACTAGACATGTCTTCATCGATCTCTCGACAGTCTTTCAAGCCTTTATGCCACCCATAGGCTTGTTTTTTTGATAAAACGAAATCACCGTAAGCTTTTTCGAACATTCGCAATGATTTCGCTCGCGAAATTTGTTAGAAATAAAAAGTGTTAAATAAATTATTTGTTCGATGTTTTTATTTATTGTAGAAATCGCAACGCACCACTTAGGTGTATCTATTTAAGCAGCTGCTTTAAGCAAACTGGTTGACAGAACGCTCTCGTATTTGGCATAGTAAAATATATTTTTTTGAAATATCTTTTAACCGGAGAATTTAAATTTAACTTTCGGATGCTATTTTGTCACAAAGTATGACAAAACAGTAATAATTACCCGATCAACGGATTCATTTTAAAGAAAAAAGCCAAGGAATTACACGCCCAGCCAAGTAAGGACAGCTCAATGATTTTTGCCAGCGTTGGATGGCTCAAAACTTTAAAAATTGACATGGAATACGATCTATTTCAATCTCAAATGAAAAATTATCTTCGCGACCGGAACTAGCTGAGCCGTTCAAAATTGAGCTACAAGTTAAAATTCGGGAAATTTGATTACGTCCAGTACAATTTTACAACGCAGATGAGTGTGAGTTATATTGGAAGCTGCTTTCGTGAAAATCATACGTTTCTAAACTGGAAAAGTCAGCCTGGATAATACCACCTATCTTCAAAAATGTATATAATTTTTCGTTAGTACCACAAGCAACTACACTACACTACAAACTGAATACCCTCTAACAAATCCTTCTTTAACTAGGTGAAACCCTTTTTAAAAGAGATCGGATTGCCTCAAAAGAATTTACTTCTTCTTCTTGATGAAACCTCGCATCCAAACGATGATGGAATCAAGTCTGTTGATGACTCAATTACAGCTATATTTTGCCGCCGAATGTCACTTGTCCAATAGATCGAAACGTAATAAGAAAATCAAAGTTACATAATCGAAATTATCTGTTGGCAGCCATTTGATGGGTAGAGCTTGAAATAAGTTGAGACAAAGCATTTTGTTGAAGTGCTGGGCAAATAGCTTAAACTTTGCCAACCTGTGAGACGAAGCAGTATCAATTTTTAGCAAAACTATATAATCAGTCACAGCTGCAAGAGTTAGCACAAAAGAAATCTACAATCATTGCGCGAAAGGGCTGTATTGAGTTCTGTCGAAAATATAAAACATCAAACAAAACTCACTGCTCTCTTTATAACAATTGGAAAACAACCAGGCATGCTCTTTCTTTTCTTCACGAAAATAAAATGTAGAAATGTTTGAATAAACTGGTCATGAAACACTAAACAGCAAGAAAGAACTCTAATATTTTGAATAATGTAAGAAAAATTTAAAATTTGCAATATAAAAGTTGATAAAACGATAAAATAAACTAAAATACAAAACATTAGTAAATTCGAAAAATTCGTTAACTGGAACAAGTATAGTTTTCATTAGTTCGGGTTTTTACGAGTGCACTATAATTCTCTTTTAATCGCAGGGTTTTCATTTGACATAAGGGATTTCGAAAAAAGTTTCTTTAACCGATGGCAATCACAAATATGAAGTCATACAAAAATATATAAATAAAATCAATAAATTTGAGAATTGAGTGGGTAATGTGGTTAAGTTTCCACAGCTTTCCCTAAACACCTGTCTGTCCCCTTTACTTGTGAATTGCATAAAAAATTGTAATATATAAAACAAGTGTTTTCCCCTACCGTTATTATTTATGAAGTCTTGCACCAGAAAAGTAGAAACCCCGCCCCAACAATTTCTCATAACTTACATATATTCTTTAAGATTTATGTACTTTCAGATACTTTTTAGCAATAGCAACGATAATTGTGCTATGAGAAAAAATCCCACGGCTGGGTAAATAAATTCAAATCATTTCAATACAGTATATTATGTTAGTATTCAATTATTGAAATAATCTACATACATATATATTAGGTTGTCAAAAAAGTCTTGCGGTATTTTCGCTAGTTGTCGCTAAAAGCGCGTAGTTCTAGTTTTATTCGTCGCATCGGGTCATGCTATACCTTTCTGGAAAGCTCATTTCACGCGCTAACTCGTGTTTGATTGATTGTCGCTTCTTTTAAGTCGTTCTAGCGTCGCAAACATGAGCAATATAAAGAGACAATACGGCATATTTTACAGTACTACTACGATAAAGGCAAAAATGCATCTCAAGCCGCCAATAAAATTTGTGCAGTTTATGAACCCGATACAGTTTCCATTTCCACCGCACAACGATGGTTTCAACGTTTCCGTTCTGGTGTAGAGGTGGTCGAAGACGCGCCACGCTCCGGAAGGCCTGTCGTCGAAAATTGCGATAAAATCGCTGAATTGGTCGAAAGAGACCGGCATAGTAGCAGCCGTAGCATCGGTCAAGAGCTGGGCATGAGTCATCCCAATTTCAATAAAAAAAAAATTCAATAAAAATACCGCAATACTTTTTTGACAATCCATTATATAAATTATACGTCAAGATTTGTCCGAGGTAAATTCTAAAACGACTTAAAATACTTACGAAATACTTGGAATATTGTGTCCAATTCATACTTTTTTAAATTATGGGATAGTTTTTATCACAATTATGGTAAGATTAGAGCAATCCATAAATATTTCTACATGTATCATATAAGATAAGCGTGTATTCAAAATTGTAAAACAAAAAAATATAATTTTGTGCAAATCTCAAAGAGAAAAATAATTTTTTTTTAATTTTGAAAATTTGTTCTCTTTCCATTGATAAATATTTACTTCAATCAGTATGAAAAATAAACTTAAAGTTTAACCCCTTGGATTCTCATATCTGAAGTAACGTTTTTTTTTAAGTAAAATATGTTAAACCTTTTGCCTGAGAGTCTAATAAATGCGATGAGCTTATTCGTCTGCCTATTTTTTGCTTTTGGTTTCTAATTTATTCAATTTATTTTTTGAAACTTATTATTTCGAATTTATTAATTTGATTTCTTGTTTTCTACACTAATCAAATTACTTTATTTTAGCTGAAGTAGTATGCTCTAAGCTCCATTTAAAAAAAAAAATCAAAAACTCTTCATTATTTCAGTGTGTCGCGAAATTTAACATAATTCAATAATCAAATAATTTCTGCCAAAACCTCCTCTCACAACTAACGGAGAAATTTATGTATGGCAACCACTTTATATTTACCCTCCTCACCTTACCTTACCTCCTCCTTTAGCAAGGTGTAGAATTTCAATCATTCACAATTCGCTGTGGCATGCACTTTTGGCATTTAATCTATTTCCTTCATAATTTTGCGCTTTTTTCTTTTATCAATAGACGACCTTTGCAAGCTTTTATTTCCATATATTTCTTGCGTGCCACATACAAAACGGCACACATTATGCAGTGGTGTATGTGCAGCGCCAGTAATGCACTAAATCGTAGCAAAACGCATAATTACGCTCTCAACGCTCAAAAACATACTTTCGCTCGCATACATACATACAACACATATGTGCACACTCACACACATAGACAGCACACATTCGAATGAACACTAACGCACGCGCTTGCTCCTGTTGCAGCGCTACAACTTTGCCCCTCCAGCGCCTGCGGATAGTTTGGCGCAACGCGTGAACACCTACCAACGCCGCAAAGTATGCAATATTTTTTGCACTTGTGACGTGCTCTTGATGACACTGCTGCATTTCAGCGTTTCGTTTCGGCGTGCCTGCGAGTTGTAGTTGTTCACGCTGTTCGTGCGCTTTGCCTGCCGCCATTGGTGCGTTAAGTTGTTTTTGTTGCGAGTGTAAGAAAAAGGTCGTAAAAGCGAAGCTGATTATGCGAATATGGGTGACTGCAAAAAGACTGCGAAAAAAGGCGAATTTGGGTCAAAAACATTGCTGTGCGCAAAACAGCCTCAGGTCTCTCGAACGCATCGGTATGTGTGCGCTTTTTGCGCATGTTTTAGTATCTCCTTTAAAATTGGCATTTAATGCGGTCTTTATACAAAGTTGTTATACACTCCGCTTGTGCTTGTGAACTCATACTGCCTCAACAGCAGAACATATATAATTTTCAAATTAAGCTGATGAGGAAATAATGTGTGGTAAATTTAAGTACACTCGCCTTTGAAGAAGATATTAAAAGGAAATGGAAAATTAATTATTTTCATAATTGGCGATTTTTGGAGAGATAATTGCATGGTGAGTTGGTTGCATATGAATCAGAGAAACTTCAATTTTCTGTGTACTAACCAAAATTCTAAGTAAAAGATATATATACAGAGGGTTAGAGAGGATAAAAATTTATTAGTTAAACACAATTTTTCGAGGAAAAATGCTTCTGATACCAAAACTGGTATTATAGAAGCCTTTTGAGCTTTGTGTGTTCAAAAGCTGACAAAAACTGAAACAAACTCCCAAAAATTTATTTTGGTTGTGAGCATTCACAATGAACAACAAATCATGTTACAATTCAATACTTCTTTCGAAGTAAACGACGCGCCCGATACCTATTTTCAAACGAAATAGATATCGTACTACAAAACTTCCATCGAAATCGATTGTTATAATCGGTACATCGCCTTAAGTGCATCTATGTTAAATTGCAAAAAAAAATCTTTAAAACTATTCTTTTGAATTTTTCAGTCGACAGTAACAGATTTTTTTGAAAATATAATAAAGAGATTAACAATTTTTTTCCACAACAAAAAGTATTGAAGAAAAGCCTCACCATGAAAATTATTGCGCAGCAAAAATCTCAAAAAAAAAAAATAATCGAGATTGCAATTTTTAAATTATTATGCAACTATGTTCTATATGATTCGAAAATCCTTTAAAAGAGGCAGCAAACTCAATGCCCATGACAGGAAAGCCACCTACAGCATTGCCTCACGATGTCCAAATGTCGCTTTCAGAGACTCTTATAATGTGATACATTCATTGATACATCATTTAATAACTGGCAAAGGCGTAGTCAGCAGCTAATCTAATAGTCGATGAGCTTAAGAAAGAAGTGCAAAATAAAATACTGAATAACTCACTTTCAGCGGGAAAATTTCTAATAAATTTCACTCAGCCTGACTGAGCATAAATTATAAAGTTATACTGCGACTTTATACCTAATTTTACATTTCCTTTAGTTACAGACACACACACTCTTTCGTTTGATGCACGCCTCACAATCGCTTTGTGATTTTATGCGCATTTGACCTTTTTGCGGATCAGTGAATTTCCAGCAGCAAGCCCGTGCGCACAAATATATTCAAACAATTGTATATGCATGTGTATAAATATTATTAGATATTACTCACTTATGAGCGTTTTAAATTTCATATCCTCACATCAATATATGTAAACATATACATATATTTATATATATATATATATGCACTTCAATTAATAAAGGGGATTGCTTGCTGCTTCGATATACTCGCATATACATATGTACATATGTACATGGGATAAGCAGCCATTCGTTACGTTTAAAGTGAATGCTTTGACAGCCACTGAAGTGTTAAAAGCCAGAAAAAATTATATATACGAGTACATCATATGTATTTCTATATTGCTTGCTGAGATTCTATTGAAAAACTGTAAGAGCTGTGTTTTGTGCGAGTTCATATGTATGAAAGGGTGGTCCGATCGTTGCACTTTTGATCATTTAAATATATAAGTATGGTTTTGTGGGATTCAATACTGAGAAAAAATGTCATAATATAGCTATAAAGGATTTGTTCGGTTTTAGTATCAAGATAGATATTTATATCTATGCAGGAAATAGTAAATTAGTATGGTGCAAATAATTATTATATAGACTCTAATCAAATTTTTCGGATTTGAAAATTTACCCCTATATAATCTATTTATTATAAAGTATTAAGCTAAGATTGGGCCTTTCAGGCTCAAAAAAAATATATATTTAGATTCTTTTATTCTACCCATTCACTTCATTTACGGATCCTGGTTTTCTTTATATAAAAAAAATCCGCCCACTCCAGAATTAGCAAGGATAGCTGTCAAATTAATTGAAGTTTTTTTTTAGGAAAAAAAAAAGTAAAAAAAGTGGCAAACTTCCAAAAAAATTAATTTAAAAAAAAATTGTCTAGTTTTCAAAAATGAAAAAAATATAAAAAAATCGGCCCACTCCAGAATTAGCAGGGATAGTTGTCAAATTAATTGAAGTTTTTTTCGAGGAAAAAAAATAAAAAAAAAATGGCGAACTTACAAAAAAAATTGACGATTTTACTTAAAAAAACCGATTATTTTATATAATTGATCGTGTTAAATTTTTTTCGTCTATATATTCGAAAAGTTCATTCAGAAGCAAAAATTTTAAAAAAAAGGTCCCCAAAAGTCAATTTCTACAAAGGTTATGACTATTTTAGAATTAAAAAGCCATTTTTTTTGAAAAATTCATAACTTTTTTGAAGTTGGACAAAAAATTTTGAAAAAATTCTCAAAAATGTTCTTCAAAGGGTAGAAAAGGATGGATAAGTTTCAGCAAAATCCAAAGAGGTCGGGTTCAAAAGTGGTCGATTTGGTATGGAATACCCCATATATACATATGCCTATAATCGACTGACTGCTGGCCTATTTACTGTTTGGTCATTTTCTTCCTGGAACTTCGACCTTTGCAGCCGACACAAATTCTAGCTCAACGGGTGTGTAAACAAGCAAAATTGCCGCATTTGATGCGAGATATTACACCGTTAAATTTTTTACTGTGCGGATTTGTAAAGTCTATTATCTATGCTGACAATCCCTCATCGATTCAGCCCTTGAAGCGGAACATCAAGCGTGCCATTCGCCAGTTACCAGTCGGAATGCCCGAACGAGTCATCGAAAATTGAACTCGACGGATGAACCGCCTGTGACGTAGCCGCGGACAACATTTGAAAAAGGCAATCTTCAAAGAAAAAAATCCCAAAGAATGTTCTTTCGAATGATAAGAAACATTCTCCATTAAATTTGAGGTTTCTGTGTTTTTTCTTTAAACATATAAGACACGTCGAAATGGATCACCCATCACCCATCACAAGGAAAGTATATGCGATAGTTGGGGCTGATCTGAAGTTTTTTTAAAATCTTATCTACCATCTTACCTAGTCGATATTTGCGTCGCATGTTAATCACACTAAATAGAAAATTATTGCCATAATCCGAAGGTTAGCAATCAAAATATCACTCAAATTGAAATTGATATACCAAGTATTGAGAGTGTTTGACGCATGAGCGGTGATAGACTTTATGATACTTAGTAATCTGAAGGTATTTATTTTAACTCTTTCGTGAAAAAAGATTCATGTGGTAGACAGATAACTGTTTCTTTATTCAGTATTCTCCATTCTTATACAAGGTCTGGAAAACGACTGTATAGTGAACTGAACTCCTGGAAGTTGAAACATGCCTTTACATAATTCTGTAAAAGCGCGGAAATTCGCAAACAGCAAGCTTGAAATAACTATATTGAAACGTCGCTCCTATCGCGTTATAATATTTAACTAAAGCTTTAGGTCGCAGTATTTTTAACCCTTTTGCTCTCATTATGGCGCTCCATGGCATATTCTAGTATTGTAACTTTTACTCTTTAAATTATGTTAGCACTAGTTGTGGTGTATTAAAGCAAACCGTGAAATCGATATTCAATTAAAAAAAATAAAATTCTTTCATTCACGTGAACCACATATGAAAACCATTTCCCTTTTCTTAAAGTTCCTTTGAACCACCCTGTGCAACGTAAGATGCAGTCAAGCGCAAATGATTTCTGAGTTGACAAGTAAATTTGCTAGATTAAAATCCATTATACTCTAGCAAGGAGAAAATTATATACAATAACAATTAGGATACATACTTACATACACATATGTGGAAGTGATTTGAAATTGTGAAATAGTGAAGGACTGTGTAATAAAAAAAACAGGTCTCAGTAATTTTTGGTGAAAAGAAAGCATAAATTGCGAAAATAAAATAAAAGATATAATTAATTGCTCACAAGCGTAATTTAGAACATCAAGACTGTAAATAAGTATGGTAAGGTGTTAATTGATCCATCTATTGATCGTACTCAATTCTCAAAATATGCTCAAAATTCCGCTAAAAAAATGTATGACTGAAGTTTGTTTTTTGAGATCAATACCATCGAGTTCTGATTGCAATCTTACTAGTTGTAAAAAAAGGGAACGATAACTTGAACTTCATGCAAATTTACTGTTTGAGAAAATGTTGCACCTTTCAACATTACAACATAAAACGTACCCCAAAGTCCTTTGAGGCAGAAGCCAACAACTATTCAACAATAAATTTTGTTATATTACAGTTCCCGAAATCCTCTTTTGTACGACGCGTGCAGGTTTTGAACAATTTTTTCTTAACTTTACTTTAACTGTTTCGTTTTCTATGATTGTTTTTGCTCAGATTATATTTTCTCTTTCTATCTATATAGATAGATGGATAGATAGATATAAAATTGAGAAATCTGAACAAATTCAGGTGCTGGGCGCGAGTGAGGTGATGTGATCACTGTCCTCGTAGAACGAACCAAGGGCCTTGAGACTGCTTCTGCAAATTACTGAGCAAGCTAGAATCAGGTGTTCTCGAGTTTCCTGTTACATGTCGCAAAGCTGCAAAAGGCTGCCATAAGACCATGTTATGTTTCGCTACCTCATTAATTACTAGATGCTGCGGTGTGAGCTCAAGCATGACTTCAAGTGCAGATGCAAATGGGCCCTAAAGCGCAGACGCAGACGAACATTTGTAGCTTCGATAGCTGAAGGCCTACCAAAGACTGCGTTGCCCTAGGCGCCCCAACAACCGCTCCATAAGTGACAATAGGCCTTACGATCATGGTATACAACCATCTGATTATAACTGGCTTTCAGTCCCCGGATCTGCCGGCTGGGTGTCTGCATATCGTAAGTGCCTTAGTGGCTGCGAACAGTGTTAGTACTACATGCCTATTCCACCGTAGTGCTGAGTCTAATGTGAGACCAACGAATTTTACTTCTTTAAACACCTCCAACTCTCTGCCATCGAGCGCTAGAGACCACAAGCGCGGAAAAGATCTTAGTTTTGTTAAAGGAACAACAGATCTTTTGGACGGGTTGATATTTTACCGTGCCTTATTGCACTATCCGTTTGCTAGACTATTATGATCACACTAAATAATTATTGTAGATATCGGCATACTTCTCGAAATGCGACTCGACCCTTCTTCCGTACTTTTCGCCCAGAATTTTTGTTCCCGATAAGTGAAATATTTGTTGAAAATGTAACAACCCTCAGTCGAAATTCATGATGAGCGCAACGTGAAAGTGAACCACACGAAAGCTCAAACTATACAATCTGGCTAAGATGTAATATGAGGGATTTCTTAAGCCCGCCACAATAATTACTTGATTATAACGAATAAAGGATTGTTAACCTCCAGTACAACGCCTTCTGAAAGTTTGAAGCTAATTACACTTACTTGGAAACACGCTGGTTAAATCTCAATATCGCGAAGACAGAGCTTATTTTTAAACAAATGCTATACTTCATCAAGATTCTTGCTAACAAAACACAAAAAATTATCATTTCGACACCGAACACCGAAGTTGACCATTTAAATAGTCACAAGTAATATACCGAAATGAAGAAACATAAAGAAACCAGAATGGCCATCAAACTCACTACAAATGGTCAAATAGACAAATCACTTTCTAAACTAAAATTGCCCGAATACACAGGTCAAATTGAAAATCAGCAAAACCATGCTGTTGCACTTCGAAGCAATATCCACAATTCTCTAGGTAGAGGTGTATGGCGCTGAAAGGTCGGACAATGTGCGAATGGATGAAATCACAGTGTAGCCATCCGCTCCCTGGGGATGTTTAAAAAATTAATATAAGATGAGCAACATTATGTTTCGAATGCACACACATCCAGCCACATACACAGAAGTCATATTTCGGGTCGTATCACACATTTGTTGCTCCCTTTGCTTTCGGAATATATGGCATATTTGAAATTATATACAAGTACATATGTACGCCGGCGTCCTTAACCGCAGCTGATTGAGCTAGGTCGTGGGAGCGCTTTCCTATTCTTCTTGTCCTTCATGTGCTCAAGCCAGTTTGACCTTTTTTCAGCAGACATATGTACATATAAGCATATAAATGGATATAGACATTAGCGTTGGGACTCACCACGTGGCGAATTATTAGTCTACAGACTGGTTTATCAATATATCGCTTAAGCGTTACTATCGGACCAGAATCATTGCTATTATAAATATATTAAATTATTAGCATTGCAACTGGGTTTATCTAGTGTTGAGAGGGAATCTAAAAACTCGAAATATATGCAGAAAGATCCAAATCTTAGTTTATAATAAAGATATTCTTACTTTAGTAGCGTTTAACACAAAATTTTTCACGTAATGACGTACTTACAAGTATAAAGAAGGCCTCAAGAGGAAAAGATTTGCATAAAGTTTTAAGCCTGACCGACTCGATCCCATCGGCACTGCGGTTTGTTGGAGAAGGAACTTTTTTCATTATTTTGTAGTATTTCCGTTAATGCAGTTTGGAGCGCAGGGTCAACTACAATACCAGTTAATGCTGTTTTGAAGATCTTAGGCTGACTTAACTATTAAATGTTATTCGACTAATAGGGGACCCACATGAACGATAGTAAAGTCAACTTATTCCGTTTGTGAAGTTGCTTTTGCAGACTGTCTTCTCGTAAATGTGATTTTGTGTTGAAATATGCAAATTGTGTAATGGACGCTCTTAAGTAACTCTCCGAACATAATTTCGTTTAATAAGGTAAAAATATATATTTTTTGTCCACAAATACCGAGAAAATGTTATCCGAAATGAAAAAAAAAAAATCGGCATAACATAAATTGAGGTAGAGAATTTCGTCTGTTTGAAACGTAGACTTTTGAAAAGAGCTAACTCTACCACTTATTCGAAGAATAAATTATGTTATATTGGAAAGATATTGATAATGTGCCGAACACAGCAGTGGCACAAGCATTTTCGACTAGATTGACAGTATTAAAGGTAGCAAGCTTTTGAAAATTACTTATCTGAGCTTTATGTTAACGGAGGTTGATTCTCTTCGGTCTTCGTTGGTATACAGTTATTCATTGTAAGCCATGTCGTATGCTGGGTTGCCGAAAGTGTAACTAATACACGACTATATATGTATATGTGTGTTTGCGTTGCAGCATATAACGTTTGACAAGTTTCCTTTACTTTGTTCTGCCTTGCCTTGGGCGCTTTACGCCTGAGTGGTAAGTAGTGAGCATTGGTGAAAGTGTTGTGCATTAACCGACACACACACACACATTCAAGCAGTTATACATAGTTATATGAAAGCAGTTTGCCGTTTATGTATGGGTAGTGTGTAAAGAAAACCATAAAAAGGAGTAGCTGAAAAGTCTAATAAATTCGTAACATTTTCTCAGGGCATTTTTCCGCCACTCTCTCTCTTCTGGTGCCTTTTGCTAGAATTTCTATTCTATCATAATTTTGCTTCTTCAATAATAAATACTGGTGTGTATATATGTCAAAATTTATGGTTTTCTATATAAATCTTCGCTTGCCAACATACTTTTCTCAAATATTTTGCTTGCTACTGTACGCTGAGGTACAAACCGTCTTCACCTTGTGTACAGTGGCTGTTACCTCGCCTCAAGGCCTCAATGCTGGCTTGTATGTACGCCTTTCTTGTGAATTCTGTTTCATCTTTTGCTTCGAGCGGTCATAGCAAACACATTATTTGTAACTTGTCCTGCCATCAGTGGCTTGCCTTCTTCAATACCTTTCTGCTAAGCGCGTTTTTGCTGATGCCACTTTTTTCCTCCTTTTGCAGTTAACCTCCGGTCAATTTGTCATGGCATAAATAATGTGCATAATTCCGTATATTCTGATATCTAACATCTGTTTTCTTTGCATAAAAGTGAAAGTATTAAAATATGTGATGAAAAGATACCAGCAAACTAGGTATGAGTAAGGCGGCTGCTTGAATTATTTGGGAAAATTTTGGGTATTTTATCAGTTTGAAACCTTTAAATAGTGGAGTATCCATTTAGATCCGAAATTTTCTTCCCACTAAATCATATTAGCGTATGTTTATATGTATTATATTTAAATAAATATATCTATTTTATCCGCGAAAATCTCTACCTACCTAGTATATTGTCTGACTCACGATTACCCACAAACATTTCTCATACACCTTTCACTACATTTTACCCAATTCATATATCCAATTTTTCGTTTACTACAAATGTACATATAAATCTCTCACTCACACTCTCTCTTCACCGCTCCTACCTTTATTATATACCCGTGCTCCACCTTCACGCACCACCTAGGCGACCCCAATTCATCTTCTCTATATTTTAAAGCACAGATTTCTGCAAAGTTGCCGTCGCACGGCAGCCACAAATTGCCGAAGATTTCAACCGCAAAGTGTGTACACACATACACTTACAAACACACTTGGGTTTAGATTTGCGACTTCTTTTCGTTGCAGAGCCGTGAGACAAATTGCCACATTTCAATTCATTATTGCTGCCACAAAACGTTTCAGATTTGCCGTGTGGAGTCGGTCGCCCGCATCAAAAGCACTCAAAATTAAATTCAATAATAACAAGCTGTTAACTCAAATGCGAGTATGGTTTAAGAGATGATAAGGTGCCAGTGCAGCTGATCTCCTAATGGAAGTGCTTTTCAGGCTTCAAATGCATGGCGTTGTTGAGCAATTTCACCTACTTCCGAGTGTTTGAAACACTTAATTGCTGTCTATGTTAACATATTCTGTACATTTCTCCAATTCTTGTGGTGCAACATTTAGTTTTTAAAACAATGAACAACTTATGGGGAAAAAATTGTCTGTCGAGATTTAATAAAACAAGATTTCCATTTCCATACGCCGACATATTCCTATATACGAGTATGTAGGGTTTTGCTTTTTTGTATTGAGATAGACTTAAACCAGTATTTCGCAACAGAAAGTTCCAACAAACTTTTGAAAATCAATATACATATGAATGCCGCAAAGCATTATCACATTACGTTTTCAATCCACTAGAATTTCTGTACTTTAAAAGCAGTGTTGCAAGCAAATACAAGCCAAAATTTAATATGGAGATACAAGAAGTGCATCAACCTTTAATATTTTATGTTACTTGCATACATATACATATACATGTGTATGCATGTGTGAATACTATCGTTACTCAAATTCGAGTCAATTTGAAATATTTATCAAATGCCCATGTTTCCGCTTAAATTTCTTCTCCATAATACATATGAATTTCCCTTTTCGCAACTTTTATTAAAAATTTATATATGTATGTATACTTTGTCTCATATAGCAAATATATATGCATATATGTACATACACAGGGGCGGATCCAGAAACAGTTTTTGTGAGGACGAAATACAAATTTACTTGAAATAATAACAATTTATATTAAATATAGCAGTCTATATACAGTTTAATATCATGGTGGAAAAATTTCAAATCGATCTTCTAATATAAAATCCTACTAAATTGAAAAAACATATAATAAACGGTAGACGTGCGGGTGACATACTTTATTGCAATGTATAATGCTGTAGTCAGTTCGTGTATTGAATAGAAAAATTTCACAAAACAAAACGATTGGGCCAATTTTTGAGAATTTTTCGAGAACTTCTACTGCAGTGACATCAATGTCATGCTGCGTGCCCAGCCACGCCAGACCGATCCATCTTTCTTGAAGCATGTTCGTCCTCAGCCACGTTTTCATGCAGCGAAGTGTCGAAAAAGAGCGTTCAGAGCTCGCATTCGTCACAGGAAGTGTGCAGAATATGCGAAGAAAACTCTGAATTATGAGGTATCGGTTAACATCGCAGTTCTTCAACGTTTCCAATGCAATAGTCCGTAACTTGTTGCCTTTTGACTTTTGCCTCAGCACCCACTGGCACTACCAAGCAGTCAATAAGATTTTCCATTTCTTTGGTTTTAAAAGTACATACTTTTTCTGAAAGCAGCAAACTTAGGTGAAACCCATCCAATACTTCTCTAGAAAAGCGCGTCTTCAAATTTTCGCCAACTGTATCCGACAGAGGAATGTACACTGAGACACTGTAATATCCTTCATAAGATCTCACACAGAAATTTTCGCGTTTTGTTTGCCGGCCGCAGCTTCTTAATTTTTCTTCGTCAACTTTCAGTTCTGCTGCCATTTTTTCGTGTTTGAATAAATGGTTCGAAAATCTTCCTCAGCTGTTTATGTCCCCATTTCCTCCCTCTCAATCCACCACTGATGTATATAGTACATTTAAAAATTGATTTGTTTTTTGTTTTGAATACACAATCCATGCCAATTTGCGTATGTTTCTATTTCAATCATTTGTATGGTTTGCGAGCTTTGCTATATTTCGGTCTTTACCTTCAACTTTATACTACAAGTATATGACTAGAGTATTTTTTTTTCGTTGTCATTTAGTAAAAATATATCTATATTTATACTTTTGTAGTTTGATATATTAAATGTTAAATCTTAAATATATTTATGCTCTTGTAGAATTGTAGCTCGGTGTATCAAAAGTGTCTGGTTAATACTTCCCTGAGGTCCCATATACCTAATATAAAATTTTTGTGAAGATCCGGGTGAATTTATACTACAGGTCAGGCCAATATGTGAGTTAACTCAATAAAAATGAGAGAGCGTTAATCATAATAATCTATATCTGAGCCTAAAATAGATAACACTGGTTGAAAGCTTGACCTATGTATGTATATAGCTCCCACATAACTAATGATAATACTTTTAAACGTCGGGCTTACTTTACTTTACTGGTTGTATGTGTGGTACTTTAATGGTTGCACAAAAACTTAGCCCTTCCTTACTTTTTTTCTTTTGGAGTCTTTATATTATTATATAGGGAAATATTCCATATGACTTAATTTTATTTCATAAGTACTCATATTTATTTAGGTTTATAAATTACGGGCCATCTCTAAACTACTAAACAGATTTTAGTAAAATTTAGCAAAATATTCCCAGTTTGAACCAACTTGGAAGATTGGAGAATTTACCTTTCAATTTTGTAAAAAATAAAAACAATTCATTGCAAATAACGACAGGTTAAATTCGGGTATAACCGAATATTTCATAGTCTTGCAACATAAGAGGCAAAGCCAGAGAACACTTTAGGACAAACTTCATAATCGAATATGTCAATATTCATATTGCGAAGAAATCGTGAAGGAATTACGATCAAATTTTGTATTTTATTAAGCTATATTATAAGTTACAGACTCAATTAATTTTAAAACTATATTTTTCTTTGCGTCAGCGAAAAATATATTAAAATCATCTAAAATGAGATATATCTGATATCAACTTAACCGAAGAGCTACCAGAGACTCGGAATTGATTATGCTAGAGATATATGTATGGCTTAGACCAAGGCTTGTTAAAATAACGTATATAATTTTATGTTGTTTATTAAATTTCACATGTTTTCGGAATTAAGCTAAACTATCCAATATTAAACGTTCAATTATATAAGGTGTAAGACCAAACAGAAGTTTTTTTTTTTATGTATACTCGTATATGAATATTGGCCTGATTTTATCTAATAGAAACAGATGCGTTCTCAGTTAAGGGGGTACTCTCATGTGAACGCATACATTTTACCACTTTTTGGGAATTTTTTTTTTATGCGACAACAAAAATCAATCATATTAGTTTTTTAATATATTTTTATTTGTATATTGAAATGTGCAAAAAAAAATTTTCTTTCGTTTTTTACATTTTTAATATATATATTTTTTTTTAATCAAAGTAGTCCCCAACAAAAAAAAGTAGTTCACTGGTCATGGTGATAGCGGCTATTCATGTTGTCTGAAATAAAAAAAATCGAATGCATTATTATTCAGTAGTTCTGCCGCTATTGTCCTTACCAAATGCAATCAATTTCATTAAAAAAAAATGTCGAACTTCAAAAAAAAGTAACGAAAATCTTTTTTTTTTTCGTTAAAAACCGTTTAAAAAATATGAAAATATTTCCAAAATAAACAATTTTGGTAGGGACGATAACTATAAATGAGTAGAAGAACATATGTAAATTTTAAAGCAATCGGTTGAATACTTTCTTTTTTTAGGACCATGACAGTTTGAGAAAATGATGATTCGAGAAAAATGCGTTTAAAGTTTCAAGAGCTGCAGACTTGTCATGGCGCCTGGTAGACAGTCGCTTACGACACGTCGCCGACTATGAGCTGTAACTTATCAAATACTAAGATTTTCGGTCTGAATTTTTCACAGCATGTTTTCAATAGGTTTTACTGTCAAAATATAAAAAAAAATCGATTTTTCGAAGTGATTACATGAGAATACCCCCTTAAAGCAGCTCACATACCATTAAGATAATATAATATTTAGTAGGTAAAAAGCCAATAGCATGTTTGAAAATACTGATATTAGTTAAATGCGACCGGGGCAGGTTTTCACACAATTTTGTTCATTTTAATTACAGAAAGCCACCGTTAGGAGTTATAATAATAATGATAATAGCATAAAAAGTTAATATTTTTCGTACATTTTCTGAGATATATGTAGTATTAACTTCGTCTGAAAGGTTTCCCCTGAGTTCATCAATGGCCTGAGAACTACTCGCGTACACTTTAGTACTGAAAAAGCCGAAAAAAAAGTTGGGGAGTCAAGTACGGAGATCTGGGTGGTCAAAGCCACCACTTTTTAAAATCCAGACAATTTTACTACCTAAATGAAATGGTTTAACTCGCAGTATGATTTAGAGCTTTCTCTTGGCGAAACCAGTAACATTTAGGATCTATTTTACTTATTTTCAAGCAGTAACGATGAGCCAACTATTATTGTTCCATCAACTTTATTTTATTTAAAACGAAATGATATAAAAAGGATTTTCATATGAATTGAAGGTGGTTACCACACGAATTAATTATTGATCTTTAGCCGTCAGCAAAACTCATCTGCTGACGAATGAAAATGCAAAGCTGCTATATTTTGCCTTTGGTCTTCACTAAATACTACAAAACAAAAGTTATGGGAATATAGTGTTACAAAGATCTCGCAACTTTGCTATATTTCAGCCACATTGTGGTTTTCTCTTCAGTAATGTTCAAAAAGGTTTTGCTCACTTCAATACTTTTTGCTTTCTTACACCGATATTATGGACTATTGAATTCACATACACAAAACAGTAAAAGAATAACGGTTTCATGGCAGGTCGCTATAAATTTTGATAATTTTGTGTGTTTTACTTTGCTATAAAAGCGGCTCTAGGCAGCTGCTGCCGGCATTATAGCAAAATAAGAGGCACACATCCACTAAAATGTGAAACATTTAAATAAAGTGTCGCATCAAAACTAACAAATCGGTCGAATTACGGCAGCTGTAAGCCCTGGCACAATGTATCCTCCAAAAAGTGTGCACTAAATTCCGGTGGATATAAATTTCACTACGCTTTTTGCGCGCTGTCCTTTGTCTAACTCGCGCCAAAATCACAACACTTGTTGTTGTTATTGTTGTTGTTGTGGTACGGTCTGGGCGCCCTTTGCAGCACGCTTTGTTTACGATTCGCACTCAACCGTTAGCGTCGATGCTTTATTACGGCACCTGAGCGCATTGTCGCTTTGTCGTTTTGTTGTACGCTTGTTATGTTGGCGCACATTCACCAAATTTGCGCAAATTCGCTGAACAAATTTACGCAAGCACGACAACAATAAGAGCGTAATTACAGAAATGTTGCAATATTCAGCGAATTTGCTGGGACACAAATGTGTTAGACCAGGCGCTTGTGTATGTGTGTGTGAGTTGAAGTGACCTTTGTTGTTGTTGTTTATGTCGCCCACTTTCGCCGACTAAGTGCAGGGCTTGGTGAGTTTTGTCGGGCAATTAAATGCCTGCTACCGTTGCATGCCACACCAGTTTGGTTGTTGCACACTTTCGGGCGCCGTAAAATACAAAATTCCATGAATTTGTGCAAATGCAATTAAAAAATCGTAAACTTTCCCAGCGCCATAACTGTGAGTACTCACTGTTCGAGCGCCTGTAGGTATGCAATGCATTTGTCGCTTATGCTGGTGTGCGTATGTGTGTGTGTGAGAGCATATTATAAACACGGGTGCTTATTTATATTTCGATGTGCAGTGCATTAGTGTGGTTTTATCGTAAATATTAAACGCTCTTGTCATCATTCTCCAACACTGTCAAAAGCTGTACGCTTGTAACAGTAAAAAAATCCAATTAACTTTGTTGCCGAAAAATAGGCTATAAATCGTGTGAAAGGCTTAAAATAAGAGGGTTTGGGGCTACTGTTGAAGGCGAGACGGAATTTTGAACGTTCCCCTTTTTATAACTTATAAACAGATAAATGTCCATTTTGAGGTTAAAAAACTTTGGGTTTATAAATTATTCAGATTCGTTTAAATTTATTTTGATTAGAAAAATTCTTGACAGAAGAAGCTTTCAGTGTAGAGAATTTATAGTAGCAGTATATGTATTTCAAAAACCACAAGCACAACATTGTCCTAATGAAGTATAAACGCAAACTAATAATCTTAAAAATGTCTCTATGTTAGACTCTTTAGAGCTTCATCACATAAATGTTTGTATACAAATTAATTTTGAACAGGTTTAAGATGCTACGTACATATAAGGGAATGTGGAAGAGGTGATCAATGACAAACTGGAATACAAGCGACAAAACGATAACATCTGAGAAAGAACACACCCTAAATCAGATTACTGTCTATACCTTATTACTCGACGCATTAGTGGCTCTAGCTTGGGGAAGCACGTATCCAAGTATGGGCTAGCTAATAACACTTTCAGTTAAACGGGAAACCTTAGACGCACGTAATTCTTCAAGTCATGTAAAAAGAAATCGATGAAGGTTTTTTTGCCCGAATCGGAAATGATTGTTTATTTCTTCATTCGGTTGGATTCATTTGAAACATTATGTAATGTGTCAGCACACCAATCTTAACCATTGAAAGCAGAAATTTTTTGATCGATTCGTTGAAAAAGGAGCCACAGAAACACCAGATCGTAGGCGACAGCGGTTATACTATCACTACCACTGTGGTATCCAAAGGCTTATCCTGAAACTTAGTGAATTTGATAAAAAACTTGAACTTTCCGCCTGGACTCCCGAATGTACTTATGTTAAGTTAGAACATTGGGAGCCGAAGAAGATATCACATCTTAGCTGACTGAAGGCTGGATATTCGCAAAGATGATGGGTATTACAGCGTCTCATAATCAACCTCGTATGGTCTGCATTCCCCCGACTTCCTTTTGCACGGAAGGGTCTGCCTACCAGCAACACTATCTCAAATTAACTATGTAATATGCCTTGCGTTGTTAGTGTTCCAAGAGGAGGAGGTGTTCCTCTAGGGTACATTGCTTCAAACAACCCTTGAAAGAACTGAATCGTATAGGCAATTTTGATAAATTGTGTTTCTGGCCGTGGACCAACTCTTGGCCGTGGGCCAACTTGCATAACCTAACGCAATGAGAATTACTATGTGCTCTCCGCATAGCTTAATTGTCGCTTCATTCTTCGCTAGACGATTTATAAACTTGTTGATCCCTGCTCTGCTCTCAATACGTTCTCCCCAGCTCAGTTTTTGACAGAGAGCGAGCACTCCATAGTCCAAAGAGTGACTGAAGCTGGGACGTAATCCTTGGGATAGTCTATGAAAACTCATCCCTGAACATAGGATAGCGATATGGACCACGTAGGAGTATTTCTTACAACCAACAGTAAAAATAAGCCTTGCTATCTTGTCTCTGTTTTTCATAAATTTATTATACCCTGAACAGGGTATATTAAGTTTGCCACGAAGTTTGTAACACCCAGAAAGAAGCGTCGGAGACCCTATAAAGTACATAAATTATCAGTATGTTGAGCTGAGTCGATTTAGCCATATCCGTCTGTCTGTCTGTATATATACGAACTAGTCCCTCAGTTTTTAAGATATCGTTTTGAAATGTTGCAAACGTCATTTTCTCTTCAAGAAGCTGCTCATTTGTCGGAACTGCCGATATCGGACCACTATAACATATAGCTGCCATACAAACTGAACGGTAGGAATCAAGTTCTTGTATGGAAAACTTTCACATTTGACAAGATATATTCACGAAATTTGGTTTAGAATATTTTCTAAAGCAAAAATGTATTCTCCGAAGAAATTGTTCAGATCGGTTGACTATAGCATATAGCTGCCATACAAACTGAATGACCGGAATCAAGGGCTTGTATGGAAAACTTTTGCATTTGACGTGATATCTTCACGAAATTTGACTTGGATTACTGCTTAAGGTAATAACATAATCTCCGAAGAAATTGTTCAGATCGGCTCACTATAGCATATAGCTGCCATACAAACTGGACACATAGTTACTGTAAGAAATGCACCTGTGATGGGTGCATTTGCTTCAGTGCAGCCGAAGTTAACGTTTTATCTTGCTTTTAAGACAAATAATGATATGGCTCCTATGAAGAATATGTGCTTCACTGAATTTATGCGACCATATTTATAGAACTTTAAATGTTGGCTTGATGGCTCCAGTGCTGGTCGTCGAGATTATCTTTGTAAAGAAAGAAAACTCATACAGCTAAATTTCATGCATCAACAAGGTTATCCAAGCGATCCAAGATCTTTCAGCTTCTGATGACTCACAGGGAAAATAACCAAAAAACATCCTCATTAGTTTTTCTGAGAACCAGCGGTATCTAGGCATGCGGAGTAGTATCCTTTTGAAGTAAATCCATGTCTTTTTCATAATGCGAGGTTTCGACATGTTTTTGGTTTTAATTTCATTAAGAATATTTAAATACATTGATAAGATTAACCTAAACTTGCTCTCAGTCAAAAGGCAGGTATATCAAAAAACAGCACCTCTCTATATTACAGTCAAATAAATAAAGAAAGGTGCCTCAAAATGTGCAGACCATAAAAGTTCCAATTTACAAAGTTACACGCTATACAAAGCGTTTGAGGCTTGAGGGGGTGATAAAGACCGCCAAAAATCAGCGAAAAAGTAGCAAGTAAAGGCATGCTTTATTACAACTAACTTCGCTTACTCTCCTGTGCAACCTAATCAAGTACAAATGCTGTTTATGCGCCGAAAAGTATGCTTCACGCTTTTCGGATAAAGTGCGCAATCATGCACAGCCCACAGTAAGTGGCTTGATGGCAATCCTTTTGATTAGTGGCATGTGTTTTTACTAACACAGACATACAAAGATATACGGGAGAATCTACCACCACTCACACAAACATATAAATTATATTATATATTCGCTCATCGAGCGCTGATGGCGAATTAAACGCGAATGTGTGCAGCTGCGTTGATTGAGGCCTGTGACCGCAGCTGTGCGCCGCGCCCTCACGTAAGTGATTGGCAACCTATGCTCGTAAAATCTAAATTCAATTTAACAAATTTTGCGGAGGAACTGCGGCGTGACGACCCCAGCTTGGCGAAGCGCTGTGTGTGTGTGTAAGGCGCGTTATTTAATGTATTGCACATTTTTCTAGGCCAACTGGAAATTTTTCCTTCTGCTTCGTTGCAGCGCAAAGCCCAACTTAATTACAGTTTTTTCAGCATTTCTATTTGCACGTCCAAAGCTGGGTCCAGCCGCTGTGCGAATATCACTCTTTGCGAAACACAAACATCAAATAGTTTGTGCCGCAAATGCTCACAGATTTCCAAGTATTCGATGATAGTTGAATCAATTTCGAGCAATTAAAAGTTTGCGTTATATTCTCCCTCATCTCCTTGCTATTCTCTGCTGGTCTTTGCACACACCGCCCAGACGCAGAAAGCAGAAGCAGCTGTGGAGCAAGTTTTTCCCAAAAGTCGTGCAGGAAAGGATGATTACAACTAAGATCTCATTAATTGCGGCTGCTGTAGTTTACAGTAACTTTTCGAGAAGTTGATTTTGAAATTGGTCTTAATGAAATCGATACTGCAAAATTGTAATAGCAAACTTACCTTATTCCCAATGCGAGCTTTGTATATCTGCAAAAGAGAGTTATTCTCATTAGACAATTGTAAAAGCAATCGTTTAAAGTTAAGCTCTTTTAGTCAACAATTCCAGACGAAATTTGATAGAATAAGAGAGCTGATTGAAGTGTTATTTTGCTTTCATAGCTAAGCCTAATACATAATTATTACATAATTTTTATTCTACTGGTATATAGTTATTGTCAATTTCACTGATTGACTGCTATATGCTGTAAGCCTCTCAGACAATGTATGGCAAGCATAAAATTAAATTTCATGTTAAACTTTTAAATTACGAATTTTTTATATTTAGAAATTGATCTGGATGTAAGAAAAAGACGAGAAACTATACACACAATATACAACAAACATAACGTTCTCTAACCAAACGCTATAAAATTCGTCAAAACACCTGTTACTTCTTAATTCCAATGGTGTCAAGTTTTAAAATCATACCACACAAGTTCGTATCGTAAAAGAATATCAATTCAACAAGGATGATACGATAAATGGATGAAAATTGCGTCGCGACTCAAGTCTATTAAACATACTTACTCTTGAGTTCCGAGGAAAAGTTGCTGGAGCCGATTTCGAAGACAGTGAGCTCGTGTGGCACATATTTCTCAGATATTAGTTACAGACCTGTTCATTTTATGTTCACAGAGTGTCAGATTTCTTGACGATTTTCTTTTTATCTTTTATAAAATTTTGCCAAAAATTATTCAAAAAGTTTGCTTCAAAAAATAACAGTGAAATATTTGAAGGTAAGAAAGGTACAAAACTGTTTTTATTTATTTAAGTTTATTCAAAGACGCCTTTCCTAATAAACTTTTCAGTTAGCCAATAATATTTTACATATGTTAGAACAAAAACGCACCCGGGAATTGCAGTAAACTTCCTCGGGAAAACGATATTTCAAAAGCATCTCAAATGTGAGCGCGACCTGTCAACCAGTTTGTTTAGAGCAGCTGCTTAAGTCGGTATACCTCAGTAGTTGCAAATTTCACAATGGATAAGAATATCGAACAAAGAATTTGCCTCAAATTTTGTATTTATAACCAAATTTAGTGTGCGCAATCGTTTGCGAATGTTGAAAATATCTTACGGTGGTTCAAAAACACTAGAAGTGGTACAAAGCCGTGAAAGACGGCCGAGAGATCGTTGAAAACATATCATAAAAACATCCTTCGTCCAAGTTCTAAGTTAAGGTTTTATCTAAAATACTTATTTTTTTACTTTAGATAATCCTGTAAAGAGGACGAATCTTTTTTCCGAGGGGTCACCGAAAAAAGCATCGCAACGAGTTTAAATAATGCATATATTTTTCCAAAAATTTCGGAATTTCTTTGTTAATAGTGTATGTTTGTAACAATAAAAAACTATAATAAAATATTTAATTTTTTATATGTATGAGAAAATTTTGTTTGAAAAAATGCTGATGAAAATATTAAAAAATTAAGAATATGGTCCTTAAAAATCGTCAGGCAAGTGTTAGAGTGATAGCAAGAAAGCTCAACATCTTTCGCGAGTCAATTCGAATGATTTTGGTGGATATTATAAGTATGAAACGCATTCTTGCTCGACTCGTCCCGATTAAGCTGAATTTTTTGAAAAAGAGTACGATTATGGCCGAACTTAAAGCCAAAACGCAATGAATACCATCGATCAACCACCACATTCACCAGACTAAGCTCCGTGTGACTTTTTCTTGTTCTATAAACTAAAATTCTCGCTCCGTGGAACCCGTTATCATTCGATCGAAGAAATAAAACAAAATTCGCAGTAGGAGCTGAGGGCCATACCAAAATTTGCTTATGGAAAGTGTGTCGAGGACTGGACAAATCGTTGGTGGAAGTGTATTAAATCCGGTGGGGCATACTTTGAAGGTGACAAAATAAATACTGATAAATATATAATTTCCGTGTGCTCACAATGTATTCCCTATTAATGGATTGACTGGCATATTATACTACTAACACACCTGTAGTGAATTAAGCCGTGTTCTTAAAGTTTACGTAAAGCTTAAAGTTTTGGTCCATAAAAATACATAAGTGTGCTTGAGTGTGAAATCAGTTAAGGTTTTTTCTGATTCTTTAATCATATTAATACGTTTTACCTTTTGGCTTGACTACCCCACTTGGTGACACTACGTTCAAGTCCAAGGATTATGAAAAAGAATAGATAGTAGTTACCCAATTTCCTGCCACAAAACCTTATCTGGCTCTAACGATGAAAAAATGTATGTACGTCCGTTTTAGCACTTAAAAAGTGAGTACCAAAAGAAAAACAGTAAAAAATAAAACCAAAATTTGTGGAAGAGAAATTCCATTTATTATATTTCCTCACATAACGGTATTTACCAGTTCTTGAAATCGCACTGTATTGAGAACGAAATATAAGCTACTTTAATATTTAAAGAACGTAGTTACGTACAGTCGTACATCAGTAAATCATTACATACATATTTGGAGCTTGCTGAGATATTCGCATGCAATAAAAATGAAGAGCACGGAAAGAGCAATTTAAGAAAAAAATACTAATTTCGTATTCCAATTGAATTCCACATATGTAAGTGTTTGACTGACTGATTGTGGCAACCAGGAAGTGTGTGTTTCGGCATGATAAGCGAAAGGATGGAATAAATATGCAAAGGAAGCAACACTCACGAACAGCTGCAGTGGTGGGAGCAGTTTTGGCACACAGGTTTGTCAAGCTATGAATTCTACTGTCATGCAAAGAATGTTTACGTCACTCATAAATGAGTGACAGTTACAAGACTGCTGTTTAGTCACTACTTTTCAATGCCTTCCCCCACCATTCGCTTTACCCTACTCAAACTGCTAGAGCATTTTTGATGGTTTTGATGATTATGCTCCTGTCGGTCTGTTAGTTTACACTCAACGCCATCGTTTTCCTGTCAGCCGAAGTGATAATTGCGTAGCACTGCCCAGTAAGCTTGCCTGAAGAGGAGAGAGGTATTCTAGTTGTGGAGGTATACTAAAGAGAGGCGTACGCATGCTAACCACACTTGTCATTTTCAGGAAAAGTGTTGACAATTTACTAATAACTATTCCTTTGCAAACAAGCGGCTAGAAAAAAGAAGACGTGTTTATTTAGGTGCCAGAGAAGAAAAATATGGACAATTCTTTGATAAATGAGTTCGTCGGTTAAAGATTAACATGTTTGTGGTGTGCATTTGTTTTTGTAGCGTAAAAAAGCAGCTAGAAGGTAATTTTAAACCAAACTAATGTTAACTTTGGCTGTAACAAAGCAATTATACCCTTTACAAATACATAAGATCCCTTACAAGAACTTGACTTTCGGTCGGTTAGTTTGGCAGCTATGTTTTACAGTGATTTTGTATGAATAACTTTTTATAACCCATACCCATAACCACAGCACTTTGTGAATATATTTTGTCAATAAAAAAAGTTTTAAATATAAGAACTTCATTTTGATTGGTCGGTCATACAGCTGCAATAGCGGTCTGATGTCGGCAGCAAAATTTTAGACGGATATCTCAAAGACTGAAGGGTTGTTCACGTATATATTGACGGACAAACTCATCGGCTAAATCGACCTAGTTCGTCATGCTGTGATCAATTATATAGGGCTTACCAACAAAAACGAAGTGACGTTAAAATGAAATAAAACATTAAAAGTTGGTCAAAATGGGTTCTATTTTATTGTTATGCAGACAATTTTATACCATTTATGATTTGAACAAAATGTGGGTCAAATAGCCAACACCGCTCAGTTTGCATATCTCCACTCGTTTACGCCAATTTTCGATGACCCGGTGCAACATTACGGCTATGATGTGATATAGGTTGTCTTCGAGCTCCTCGCGCATTTTTGGTTGATTGACGTAAATCTATGATATAACATACCCCCTGACAAAATAATCTAGAGGGGGTAAGTCGCATGATCTTGCCGACCACTTAACTGGGTGATTTCTCGAAATTAATGATTACATGATTAGACAAGAAATATGGCCGGCGCATCACTCTGTGGGAAATGGACATCGTCCCGTCGATTTCATCAAATTTCAGGAAAAAAGTCAGTCACCATTATGTTATAATGCGCGACATTGGTGGTAACGGCATTTCCTGCTTCATACAAGTATTAAAAGAAATAAGGTCCGATCATGCCGACACACCACAATCCGCACTAAACGGTAAAAGTTTAGCTGAATTTTCGAACCGTATACAGCTCAGATTTCTCACTTTCATTGTTCGCTAATTTGTAGTTCAGCTCCCTTAATACGTGCTCTTTTATGCCTATTTCAGTATGACAATCTGTTATAATTATGCCAGTGGTTTGTTCGATTTCACACACTCAAAATCCTGGTGAACTGAAAGCGTGATTAAGAAATTACAAATTCATTTCCATTTATTTCAACAGGAACATGTCCAACTTTCAGCTTAAGCTAAATTATAACTTCTAACATCACTATATGCTTGATCCTTAAATTTTGTCTACAAATACATTGAATATGTTGGAAATGTGCACATATGCAAGTGCGCGGAACACACACCGATATGTGTGTTGCATGCCACCATTGAAGCAAAAAATGAGTAAACATTCAAGCATAATTGAACTCGGGCAACAGCTGTTTACACACAGTTATTGCGGTTATTCGCAAAACTGCTGTTGCTGAGCCATTTACCGTTGTTGTTGCTGCTGTTGTTGTTGCCGCTGTTGTTTTTGCTGATGTTGATGTTGCTGATGCTTGTGTTGATGTTATTGCTGTGGTTTGCACAAGTTTGCCGCCACATTTACACATTCATACAATAGCATGCTTGTTATGTAAGTATGTGCGTTGGATATTACTGATTGCATACCGCGTTGTCGATTTGTCTTGACCCTTTCGCCGAAAATGCCAAAAACAGTTGGCGCTGCGGTTGGTTATTATCATCATACATGGACTGAAGTACACACATACATGTATATATTTTTATTTTTTCACATATCTACCGTTTCGTTTGACATACGACGTCATCGGAGTTTATGGCAGTCATAAATATTTAATGCATCCCTTGTGACAGAACTTCTTTTGGCTTTGCCTCATTTAATATTTTGCTTCAAAGCAATTCATTTCCTCACACGCCACGAATTCTTTTAAAGCTGCTCTCAGTGAAATATTCGTATGAGACTTGCTAAAATTTTTCTTTTACGCTCTCTTTAAGTCTTTTTTTGTAAAAAGTGTAACGGCACTAATTATGGAATCTTACACAATATTTAAAATTATTGGTGAGGATTTTCTCTTCCAAGGGAGTTGCAAAAAATATTCAACTTTCATAAAAACTTCCTTGATTTTGTTGTTGTTGTAGCAGTTATCTAATCCCCTCTATACTGGTATGATTAGATCATCGAAACCATCTAAATGTAGGTTAAGCTGTTTCGTCGGGGTCGAACCTGCGACTACGTAATTTTCATTGCATGTTCTCCTAGTTTTTCGCGAGTCATCAAAGATATGTGTGGTCTAGCGTTGTCCTGATGGAAGACGAAATTTTCTGTTCAACAGTTCTGACCATTTTTTTGATTGCTCAATCTCTTCAGTTGTTGCCAGTAAAATGTAGAATCAATCGTTCGACCAGGCTGAAGCGGCTCAGAATGGATCCAATGGAATGGATTTACAATGCCACCAAAGACTTTTTCGACAACCCAATACCCATCCCAGCAGAAACTACTTAGAAGGGTGTTCGTTATGTTCTTTATTCGTTAGCATATGGGCCTCGCTATATAAGTGTTCGATCAGGTACATGCTGTGATAGTCAGGAATGCAGTATTCAGACGCTTTTGAAGCTTCTTTGGCTGGGTTTCACTGTGCGAGCATATCGATCCATCGAAGTTTATGACCGGCCGACCGATTGTCTTGTATGTTGAAAACAATTTTCTTTGTATTTTCCGTCCTGAGCTGCCGGCTAGCGACTAGAGGATTTCATTTCTGCTTTGTACTTGGCAGTTATTGCGGTCGTATGACGAGTGAAGGAGCAAAGGCTGACGGATATTAAAATCTTAGGATTATTGACAGTCGGAATTTTAACGCCATCGACTTTAATGTTAAGATACAGTTTGTACTCTTTTCTCTAGTTCGTGAATATGGTGCTGTAGATTTAGTGCGGCAGAGTGTCAAGCTCATTGCAGGAAAGAAGCGGGAAAGGTCGGACGATCCTTGGTTATATGTACTTTTACTTTAAGCGTGTTTTCTGCAGCTCTTTTTGATAAATAGTTATCACAAGTAAGCCAGCATTTGATTTGGCCTTCCACTAGATTTTCAGAAAACATTTTCATTTTCAATAATTAAATGCATATTGAAGAATTATTTCCTCAACTTTGTACTTGCTCACTTTGTAATTCAAAAATATTCACTTCGCTTCTTATTGTTCTATAGGTGTTTTATTATGCGTAAAAGCAATGCGAGAGTTTGCTTACCACCAAATGGTTCATATTTATTTGGAGTCTCCAACGCTATGTAACAACATACCACCGCCACCCTTCATTCGACATGCTTTTGAAATCATCAACTATTCATTCGGTTCCGGTTTGCTAAGATTAAGGCTTCCCACCCACCGGTCGCTCTATAATTGGCCTCTTTTACTACGAAACTGTGAGTGAATTCCGACCAAAACTTTGCAGATACTTTCGTCTGAAGCACATTGTTGTACACATAAAGCTCTTTGCTTCAGCAAATTCCTAATGAGTGAATTTATTTTAGAGAGAAATATGTACTCAACTATGTTTTAAGCAAATATGGCTTTTAGAAAGATGAAAAGGTATTACTGAGAAATTTAGAATGGTTATTTGTTTATTGACTAATTAAAGTATTATGTATTGGAACAAGTTACGGGCGCGTAATATCGTGAAGATCGCAATATTAGCAGGGGTAAGAAAGCAATCGATTTCGGGATTTCGCAACAAGTTGTTTTTCCGTTTTGCTGTTGTCGCAAATTGGAGATTCTAGTATTTCCAACGAAGTGGAGGTCTTCCTATAGCCAGAGCTGCCGCTGTCTCTTAATTCGCTGAACTATGTGAATGTCGCTGTATTTCTCGTACATCTCATCGTTCCATCGAATGCGATACACGCCGTTGTCAATGCGCAAAGGAGCAAATATCTACCGCAAAATATTTCTCTCGAACACTCCTAAGGTCGACTAACAGATGATGTTATTGTCCAAGCCTCTGAACCATAAAGCAGGACGGAAATGATGTGTAACTTTTAAAATTTTGTATTTTTTACTTCACAATAGCCTACTTAGTCCGAAGTCGCACCTATTGACAAGAGTGATTCTGCGTTGGATTTCAAGGCCGAATCGCTGTTGATGTTGATTTCAAAATAGACGAAATTATCTACGACTTCGAAGTAATGACTGTCAACAGTGATATGCGAGCCAAGTCGCGACTGCGATGATTGTTTGTTTGATGACATTAGATTTTCATCTTATCATCATTCACAACCAGACCCATATGCTTCGTTTCCTTATCCAGTATGGGAAAAGCAGAACTAACGGCACGATTGTTGAATGACATCAATATCATCGGCGTACGCCAGCAGCAGTACACTCTTATAGAAGATGGTGTCTTCTCTATTAAGTTCTGCAGCTCGAATTATTTTCTCCAAGAGTAGATTGAAGAAGCCACTCGAAAGGAAGTCGCCTTGTCTGATACCTTCTTTAGTATCGAGCGGCTCGGTAAGGTTTTTCCCGATCCTGACCGAGTTTTTGGTTGTTCAACGTTAGTTTACAGCTGTATTAGTATTGCGGGGCGGCATAAAACAGCGGTGCATTTTTGACACTGTACGCTCGATAGAATATTATATGCAATGTTGAAGAGGCTTATCGCACGTTAGTTGGCGCAGATTGTGGAGTCTCCTCTTTTATGGATTGGGCAGAACATAGTTAAATTACAATCGCCGGGGTATGCTCCCGACCAAGCTCCAACACACAAGATAAAAACAATCCCACTTAAACACATTACTCCTGGCTTCATTGGTCCTATTGAGGTCCAGATTTGAATGCATTTGAGTACATTTTTTAGTCAAAGTTGGGGTACATGGTCTGTCGAATACCCATAAAAAAGTTGTACAGGCTCAACATCTTTGGTTCGATCAGCGTCGCCAATACCAGTAGAAACTGGAGGAACGTATTTATCTGTGTAACACTGTGTCAAAATTGTTTTAGGTGTCGTGTATAAAAAAAAGTGTTGAGAAAAAAGGATTCATTATGAGCTCCGCAAAGCATTTGATTTTTCAAAATTCGATAAAGTAATCCTTTCCAGTTTGAAGAGATTGTGCAAAACGTTCCCTGCATTTACTGCACTACCAAATTGACTTGCAACAACAATCAGAACACTTTCAGCGTCAAAAGGAAACTTTAATTTATATCGAGCTCCTATTTATACAGCCAAAAGAATAGTAGCAAGCGAATTATTTATGTAAACTAGAATATCGCCATCATTTCAGTTTGCATTTAAGCAGAGACCTCGCTGTGCGTACACTACAGCGTCTACGCATCCCTTAGAGAAGCCACAAAATTAAAATGTTCATGCCAAACTTTAGCAAATTAATGCAAACTTACGCACAGCCGCCCAATTCGTGCTAGTCGGCTACGCCAGCGCTGAAAAGCACTGAAAGCCAAACTTTTCGCTGTCTTAGAATTTTGAAAGGAACTTTTTCTTTTAATTTCTGAGTGACATCAACAGCAGCGGTGGCTTGGAATTTTTGTCATTGCGTGCCTTCCAAGCACCGTTAGCGGGCCCGCATCTCAGCAAAGAATGCGTAACTCTCCGCTGCTGTACTGCGCTCATGGGCCATAATTTAACGGTGTTTTTTTTTTAGTTTGCCAAAAAAGCTGCTCATCTCATAATTTTCGCTAATTAACTACCATGCGCGAGTGCCCGAGTGCGCACGTGTGTATGGATGGCTAAATAAGTCAATTTCACGCTGTCTAACTTTAGCTGGGAAGTCGGCGGATGGCAGTGGCGGTTGGGACGTAGTCGGCGTTGGCAAATACGGACGGCTGCCGGAGGCCATCGCTACACATTAGGGCTGCTTTTAACTTTATTTACTGCCACACCACACGCAAAACAAATCAGCTGCCACTTGCTGCCACACCCCTCACATTTCTCAACCAAAAAAAATTAAATTAAAATATATTTACGGGAAACTTTTATGGTCAATGAACGCGTACAATGGTCGTCGGTCGGAAATGATTTGCACACAGGTACCGGTGCCCCGGCGCAGTTTTGGCTGGTGCGTAAGCAATGTGCGCGCATATCAGTTGGACACATCTTCAGGGGCTTTGGTGGCGGCAAAGTGGCTCGGCTGATAGCAAATGGCCTGCTGATGTAAGCACTCATCCGTTACCGCAACTTTTGTAGAAACTGTTATGTTGCGAAAAAATGCATTTGCAAATGACCATAAGTCCATAACTAACCGGTGGAATGCCAGCCACCGCTACATCAATGCATTTATGCGGCACATTGTCGAAGCGGAAGTGACTCTGCGGCGGAGCGGTTGCCGGCAAAAGTTTTCACAGGCACCGCTATTTGCTTGTTATTTGCCAGCATGAGAGGCGGAAATGCTGCGTGTTGAAAGAAATATACATATTTTTTATTTGTGTGGAGTGCAGTTCGCCAACTCCCATTCGGTTGAAATCAAGTGCCGCTAAAGTTGCTGCTGAAAGTGAAACCGCAATTCATCACATTCCCGCACTGCTTTAAACGGATGGAGTGCTGATTCTTTTCTGAACACGCTTTTATCAGATTTCCATTTTTATTTAGTATACGAGTACACTCCCTACTTCACACGAGCGCATCGGCAGGTTTGCGGTGTGACCCGACACAAGCGCTCACGCAGAGAGTAGCGCAAAGCTTGCGTAATACTTAAACCGACTGACCATATGAACAATTGTCTTTTGGAACCCTTTATTTCAGTTCTGTTTCTCCCTCCATTCCTTACTTCCTTCGTCCTTTCATTTCGTTTCCACTAGCCGCTCCCTCTTTGTGTCTGCGCAAAACTTTGAGTGCATTACCAACAGTCGACCTCAGCTGACCTCCCATCCGCTCTACTCGTGTTTCATTCTGCCTCTTTGTTTGTCGCCCCTCTCAGTCTGCTCTAATTTGTTGCAAGTGAATTCTGGCCACAAGCCGACCCAAAGTTAACTTGACGCTAGCACTCTACTATCTAACTTTTGCGAAAATAACAACAACGATGTTGCAGAGCGCAGAAACAATGGATTGCGTCGCGTCATTCCAGGAAATGCCTCAAGGTGCCGCTTGTTGTCATAGCCGCAGTTATATGCGTATGTATGTCGTATGTCTATCTAATAATATTGTTTGAGTGACTCATTCGCTTGTTTGTAATCATTTGCCTTTCGTTTTTGTTGTTATTTCCTTGATATACATTACCGGATGCCGGCAGGAATTGCTGTTCTGGGTAAACTCGTTGTCAGTTGCCTGGCACTTCTAAATATACAGTTCAGCTTAATTGGCTGGTAATTGAACTGGGTGATTTTCACCGCCACTTATTGAAGTTACTCTAAAATTGTCAATGTTGTTGGTCGAAATTTAGACTTAGTTCAAAAGCAGAGGGAAGCATAAAGATGGAAGAATATTCTTAACATTGTAGCCTAAGGTCTTTAGTTAATATAATTTTTTTGGAGGAAAAGGAATATGTCAATGATGGTAGCCTTTTTTGTAGAGAATGAAAGTTTAGTTGTTAGTCTTCATATGTCAATAACCTAACTGGAAAACTGATAAGTTCACTAATTAATTCATTAATACTTCATAAACCTTACGTGTTCGGTGCTGTAAGTACTTATCTTACAGAAAGAAAACTAACATTTGGATAAAATGGAAATTCATTTCTAAATACACCTACATTTAGTACGAAATACTTGATTCAGAGATGCTCCAACCTTTCCAATAAGTCTGAAAAATAAGTTTTCAGAGCGTCTGCTAAGTAAGCTTCCTTCTCGGCTATAACCTTCTAATCGGCTAAAGTTTCTACCCGTCAAGTGAAAAGTCAAGTGGAAGCAAGAGGTGAATGAAACGGTGGCCTTCAACGTTCCAGCCGAAAAAATAGTCGCTGTCTTCTTCACCAGAGGTTCGCCAACTAATTCTATTATTTTCGTTTTTACATAGATGCGATATGTGGATTAATTTTTATGCCGAAACTCATAAAAGGTTGGAGGAACTTCTCAGGATTGCAGGATATGTTTTATTTAAGATATCTACTGCCACAGCAATCTCGTGCATCAAAAATAGGTGTGCGACTACGTTGAAACCCGTTAATCCATCCATGCCATCGGAGGACAAGAGCCACCGTATGCAGCATCTACACGTTCTTTCAAGCTTCCCACATTTATTTCACAAAGGTTTTGTTTACTTCGACACTGGGTTTTCTAATAGGTGTGATATGATTTCTAAGTGTCGCAATTTTATTTCCAAAATAATCGTTTTTTAATCGCAACTTCTTTTGCGTCTTTGGCATATTATGGTCGAAACAATCGTCCAGCGGTGCTCGTTATTCGTGGGATGGTTGAAAATTTCGAGCTTCTTCTTTACATAATGTTCAAGTGCCAATAAGACAAAGAACCGCACGAAGTAATGAAAATATTGTTGCCGTCCAGGTAAATGTTGCTGAAGACCTCAATTTGTTGATTCCCAGAGGAAGGTCTCAAACCACAGCCTGGCGGGTTTTGAGAAATGATTTGAGCTTGCATCCGAACAAAATAGTTCTCACTCAAGAATTGAAGAAATTGGACCACAGTAAAAAACCGATTGCCGATTTTGCCTTGGAATAACTTGGAATTCTCCGATGAGGTTCAATTTCATTTGCGGTGCGGTAAATAAACAATACTGTCTATTATGGTGCAAAGAAAATTCACAAATTATTCATGAACAAGCATTACATTATCAATTTGGTGTGGTTTTTGGTCTGCTGGTTTGAAGCTAGTGACACCGTTGGTACTCGAAAATTGTGTTCATCGAATTCGTTCCTGCAGAAGAGGTCGTGGAGGCATTCATTATATTCGGAACTTTATTGTATTGGTTGTACTTCACATTAAATAAAATGAATTTGAATATCCTTAAAAGTTAGTGTTTTTTGGTTCCATGCAGATTATATAGGCAATTAGTCACTTGCTAAATCGAATAAACCAATAAACCAAATATGTCGTGATCGTAAGGACCAGATTTTGTACGACTTCGAAAACCTTCGGTGAACCAGAAGACATAGCCGAAACTGAAATTTGTCGCCTCAACAATTTGATGGTCGGCTCAAAGCGTTTCGTCGCCTCATGGGGGCTTTTATGATCAATCTTATGGGAGTTCTAGGTAACACAACGAAACGGTGTTATAAGCTGTCCAAGTGCGGTCTCTTTTTAGTGTCGACAATTTAACCGATTCTTGGTTAACATAAGTGCTAAATTTTCCCGTTTAACCCATTTCCGGCCGCACTTAGATCCACTGCCTTGATTTCATTCAAAATTTATATTCTGCTTAGTATGAAAAAAACTAGATGCTTCAAATTTTTTGAGTTAATCAGGCGCGTTCTTTCTTCTTAGATGATGAGACGTCGGTTAGTTTCGCTTTATTGTCACGAACAGTTCCGGTAGCATAATATCCCAAGGCGGTGTGCTGACCCATTCATTTATGAGAAGTGAAGAAGTTGTCAATCGCAACACAATGTTCACGTGGATCGTCAAGTTGGTTCAATAACTTTAGCACGCAGTTTTTGTATTCAGGTTCTCGATACTCATTTGCACCACTGTACGGAATGAACGAAGACAAATAGCCAAATCGAATGGGTTTTCCTTTGATAAACATTTTGCAAGAATGACGGCCGTAGTAAACAATCATCTGCTAAATATGCCAAACTGCATGAATTTCTTATTCAAACGCACTTCCATCGTTGAGTATTTGCTCATCTTCATCGATATTTTCCGTGTTCTCATCATTTTTCCCATAATCTCCTTAATCTTTCTTTGATTCCAGTATCTTTTGCGAAACATTTGCAGAAGAAAACTCAAAATTTCACTGTCAATATTTTACTCGAGGACGGAATACCTCACTGGCACACAGCAGGGGGCATAACTGCGAATCTCACTGGAGGACGTGCTCAGGCTCGTGGACAACAACCGACTAACTATCTGCCTGGATGGGTTACTTTTTATATTCGTGACCTAGGAAGCTTCTGGAAAATTCGATTCTAGAAATATCTGGAAAGAAAGCTCATGAATGTTCCATGAAGCGGAACAGGAATTTAGTCGATTTTTTCATTTTGTGATATGTAATTCCGAAAAACTGTATGAACTGTAAGACGACGCTTTGTCCTGCATGTTGTTGATTATAATACTTCCTGCGTCTACTTGTTTGTGAAGGGACTCAATAATCAAGAATTTAACAAAGCAATTTTCTGTTAAATCCTTCATTTGGAACATTGGAGTTCACAAGACACAAAATAAATGAAGTGGGAATATTAGTCGCATCGTTTTCGGCTGATGGTCGATTTATCAACCAGTTAATTTTGCACATTCCTTATCATTCTTTACTACAACCAATCTGGTGAAAAATACATTCTGCGTGAAGTATGCGACAAACACTACAATATATAGGAAGGTTTATTTTTTTCAAAAGTTTTATCTATTTTTTCCAAATTTTTAAAAAAAAATGTGGAAAAATGGGTCTTCCGAAGATCCAATAAAATTTGAAAAAATTAATTAATTAGTGAAAGAAAATTTTTATTCAAGATCAGAAAGATGCCAAATGACATACAATTATTGCCTTCAGGACATATCTCGTTCATTTTCGACTCGACGATTTTTCAAAGTTGCTGGTAGAAAAATCGACCATTAGCTGCAAATGGGTTAAACTATAGTCGGATCTACTACTGTGCCAAGAAAATACGGTGACATTGTATTTATTTTGAAAATTCTTTATTTATTCTTCCAAATCAATTTCATCCCCTTCAAAGTAATCCGCTCCTGATGCAATGCACTTATACCAACGGATTTTCCAATCTTCGAAACATTGGTTGTAGTCACTTTCCGGGATGGCCTTCAGTTCCGTCTTCGCTGCGGCTTGAATCTCCTCTATCGTATAAAAACGGTATCCCCGGAGCGGTCTTTTGAGCTTGGTGAACAGCCAGAAGTCGCATGGAGCCGGATCAGGTGAATACGGTGGTTGCGGAACGATATGGGTTGAGTTTTTGGCGAAATGATCACGAATTACGAGGGCGGTATGGGATGGTGCATTATCGTGGTGTAAAAACCAAGAATTGTCTTTCCACAATTCCGGCCTTTTTAGGCGGATTGCATTACGCAAACGACGCATAACGTTCAAATAATATTTCTTGTTGACTGTTTGACCGGTTGGAAGGAATTCGTAATGGACCACACCACGATAATCGAAGAAAACAGTCAACATGACCTTGATTTTTTAGCGACTTAGGCGCGATTTTTTTGGTCTCGGCTCTCTTTTGGCACGATATTCGCTCGATTGATCAGTTGTTTCGGGGCCGAAAGCATAGATCCAAGTCTCATCGCCAGTTATAATGCGTTTCATGACACCCTGGTGGTCGGAAAGCATCGTTTCACATACTTCAACGCGACGCCTTTTTTCCAAAAAATTCAATGTTTTCGGTACCAGTCGAGATTTGACGCGCTTGAGGCCTAAAACATCCTTCAAAATGGTATTGGCTGGGCCTTTCGATATGCCAACTTCTTTAGCAAGGTCTCTAATTGTAAATCGATGGTTTTTCAACACCAAATCTTTGACTTGTTGAACGTGAGCTGCGTCGGTTGAGGTTGATGGTCGCCCTGGACGCTCTTCGTCTTCGACACGTTCACGGCCGGCTTGGAACTCACTATACCACTTGTGAATATTTTTTTTTAGACATAGCCTCATCACCAAAGGCTTTCTGCACCATCCTCAATGTATCCGCAGCAGAAAATTGATTCCGTAAACAAAATTTAATGCAAATTCTTTGCTCAACAAATTTCGACATCGCAAAAAACGAAAAACTCACTTTTAGCAGCTCACAAAACGACACGTATCTCAAACACTAATGAATATTTTAACATGAAAATTGACATAAATATGACTTACAGTACTACCAACCTAAAAAAAAAAAAATAATTCTTCAAATCCTTCGACGCGCGTAGTTTAAATTCAAATGTCACCTTATTTTTTGGGCATAGTAGTACGTAACCAGAACGTACCAAATTTTCTTATCCAATCAAGGACTGTCAAGAGCAGAATTCTGCCGCCACAACAACAATAATAACATAAGCGCTTGACTTAAGGTAAAATTCGCCGTCCATAATTAAAGATTATTTGTAAAGGTTAGTTCGCAAACAAGATTACCAATATGTATATATCTAAGGACTAACTGTAGTCTATAAGTAAGGGCCAGATGGTGGTAGAGATAGACTATTGTTTTTTGCAAACAATGGAAATAATATCCGTTCTTATACGACCCGCTAACATAACAATAGCTGTTTGCAACACTACTTAACATAGTTACACTTGTAGCGCAGCCAACTTCAATGTAGTCCTGACGGAACGCAAGTCGAAAGTTACTCCTGCCGCATTAATGGAGTTTGTTAAAGTTTATTGAGTGACTTAAGGTAATCGCTCACACTAAATACGAGAGCAGTATCAGTTTTCATGTACCGCAGGCGCTTTATAAATTTGCCAGCAGCAAAACATTATATTGTTGTAGTTTGTCAGTTCGCCAACGACAACGAAACAATGCCGAAGTGACTATAATGGGCAAGTTATAAATGAAGAAGTTTACGCCGTTTAGTGGGCGATTACGAACCGCACTGGCAACAAGTAGTGCATAAATACTTTCAGTTTGTAGTTCGTCATAAAAGCGGGCTTATGTATGTGGCGAGGATGTGAGCTTTGAGCTGAGTGCGGTCGAGGAACGCATCTAAGCGAAAACTCGGCTCACGGCAAGGTAATAAAATACTTTGGCGCGAACGCGAACAATAGTTTGCAAAGTGAACAATAGTAGCGAAAACAAATATAATGCACGAGTGCATGTGTATGCGAGGCACATTACACCTGCAACAAAATAATGGCTGCATTTGCAAACGTTTATTAAGTTATCTTTTACAGTACGGGTGTGAAGACACATATAGTATGTAGGCCGTTAGAATGTTCTGCAAATATTTTAAAAATAAAAATGGAAATTTATGTCATTTTACGCCGACCTAAAGACCAAACGAATACTCAAAACTTAGTTTATTGGCGGAGGATATTTTACACGGACATTTAACGACGCAAAACTGTCAAGCTTCTATTATTTTGCACTTAAGTGTAGAGGAACAGAATACATCCGTGTAATGTATGCATATGAGCTTCCGTGCTGGACATTTCGCAAAACACAAGCGCAGCCGTGCGCAACCAACGATGAATCGTACCACAAAAGCGACCAACAAAGCTCTCAGCGCGACGGTATAAATGACAATCGAAGTAAAGCCACGCAAGCGCCAACGAATAGTGAAAAGTAAATAGCATACGACAAACAATGGCAGCGGCAACAATATCGCTTCAACAATAATAGCAGCAAAGGCTGCCACATGTGTGGCAGCAAGTGCAAAACCATAGTGAACGTTAAAGCACTGAGAACATTAGACGACAATACAACCCAGTAAGCATGCAGGACGGGGTTCGAGTGGGAATAATGCGAATCACAAATTAACTAAGTCACACTATTTCTTGTTCTTTCTTGTGTGTATTCATTAAAAAAAAAAAAACCAAATCAAACCGAAGCTGTAAGGCCCTTCACCTTAGAAGAACTTGCTTTTGATGGTTCAGTTTGTATGGGCGCAAACTGCTATAATGATCGGATCAGAACAAATTTTTTGGAGATTACACCACTACAGTTTGTATGGCAGCTTCTGATACGATATCAGCGGTACCGACAAGAGCGCAGTTTCTTGGAAAGCAAAGGAAGTGCGAAGAATTTGAAATCGATATCTAAAATCCTAGGAGCTTACGGACATGACTAAATCCTACTTTATAGGGTATCCGACGTTTCCAACTGGGTGTTAAAAACTCTTAAGGTATAACAAGAAATTATTTGGGCGGTTGCTTACCGAGCTGTCTGAACATTATCCAGAATGCGATTAGCACCATTTTGATTCACTTCGATAGAAGGCATATTATCTAGTGGTAAAACCACTTACCCTCTTAAGATCATCTATCTTCTAACAGCAGGATAGTTTTTTTGAGTTCGAGCTTATCCATTGGTGTCTTCTTGCTGTACAAATATAGAGGAATTTCCTACCGGTCAGTTTAAAAGCGATGAGGTTTTCTATTTTAGCAAATCAACTCATGCTGTGCTTTAATAAATATTTATAAATATGTGAGTTTAATCTAATCTTTAATAAATCTTCAATCTTGATAAGCTAAATCTACGAATCCGACTTTAGTTAACTCAAAAAATTATTACGGAAGCTCGAATATCCCTGCCTTACATTTAGTTCTCTCGTTCTTTCGCTATCTTTTTTCCTGCCGGCAACTCAATGAAAATTACAGACTTTGTAAAGATATTTAGCTTTAGCATATTTTATCTTTCCAGACTTGCTTTAGATCTCAAAGTTGCGATAAAAACGACGATTTGCCAACTTTTTAATTGAAGATCTATAGTTAATAAGTAAGATTTCTCATTAAGCGCGACGATCTTGGTATGGCTCTGATAAGATTAAGGAAAGGTAGGCATTTTGGTCTCTCATACAGCTCATGATGAATTTGGGAGAAATTTGATTTCATTTTGTTTTTGATTATCTTTTAATCACGTTCAAACCTTTTTAGATACTTAAAAAATCAAGTTATATTTCCGCAACCTTTTTAAGGTCCGTTTTCATTCCTCTGCGAACAACATAATTGTTTGTCTTTGCCCAACATTCTATCTACTTAATTCATCTTCTGCAGATATCTATAGCTAAACTTTGATGTCATTACCTTGACAAGCCTAAGTAAGTGTCTTTCTTATTCTTTTTAAATTAGAAATCCGCCCATATTTTACTTTATAGACATTTTCGAAAACACTTCTTTAATGTTCGTTAGGCATCGGCACCACGCCACATGAGCGCTGTGATACACTCAGTGGAACTGTCAGCAAATGAAAACAATATAATATGTAACAACAATTACAGAAAATACCGCTGTTAGCAAGCAGTCAACAATCATAATTACCAATAAATGCCAACAGCAAAGTTTTAACTGCGTAAATCTACTTTTCACATTGTTGTTGTACGTAACTACTTGTCAAAAGTTGCGAACTCGGGACTGTTAATTTTTTCGCATAAAAATGATGTGTTCAGACTCGTGTGAGTATAGAAATGTTTTATTCTAAAAGTTTGTACAGCTTGGTGCTTGAAGTGACGCAATGAATAATTTAGAAAAAAATTCTATCTCTAGTTTTACAGACTTTTTAAAGTAATTTTTATACACTGACGCTTCCCTCTGAGTGTTACACGTTTTGTGGTAAACTTAATATACCTTTTCGGGGGTAAAAACATCGTTTTTACATTGAAACTCTGTTCAATATATAAATACAGAACACAATGCAATAAAATATGCAAAACAAACATTTTAATGAGTGATCCTTTTTTCTTGGCAGACTCCTGCAGTCGTGTTAACATGCCATGTTGATTTGTTCAGTATTGTTTGGCATTTCATCATGGAATTACTTGAAAAGGTTTGAACAACATTTACAAATCGTTCAACTTTATTACGAAAATTCACGTTCTGTAAAGAATGTGTTTCGCGCGCTCCGCTCAACTTTTGGTCAAAATAATCGGCCTACTGAACGTACTATTCGCAACACCATCACCCATCTGAAGACCTAGCATTCATTATTGGATTATATTCGACCGAAAAGACCTCGTCCAGCACGCAGTGAAGGAAATAAAGCAGCCGTAGTTGAGAGTGTACACGACGACTGTTTAGAGTCGATTCGTCGCCGTTCCCAGTAACTCGGATTGAAATTGAAAGCATATAAAATACAGCTTGTGCAAGAACTGAAGCCGCCCGACCTTCACAAGCGAAATCGCATCGCTCTATGGGCTCTTGAAAAGTTCCTATCCAATGTTTTCTAGCCAAAATTTTTTTAACGATGAAGGCCATTTCCTGCTAAATGGGTATATAAACAAGCATAATTTCCTCATTTGGGACGAGAGCAACCTGTGAAGATTCATGAATTGCCATTTAATCCAGAAAAAAAACGGTTTGGTGTGGTTTGTGGGCCGGTGGAATAATCAATCTTCAAGAATTATGCCGAAGAGAACGCATCCGTAAATGGCAACCTTTATCGTGTCGTGATAACTGATTATTTGACGCCTGAAATTGAAGCTCGTGATCTCGGCGACATTTGGTTTCAACAAGATGGCGCTACTTCTCACACTTCGCATCACTCACTGGATTTATTGAGAGAACACTTCGGTGAGCAGATAATTTCATGTTTTGGGGCGCTCGATTGGCCACCAAGATCATGTGATATCACACCGTTAGACGTTTTCCGGTGGGGCTATTTAAAGTCTAAGGTCTACGCGGAAAACCCCGCTTCAATTCTGGCCTTGTAGCAAAACATCTCGGGTGTCATTCGCCAGTTATCACTCGAAATGCTCGAACGAGTCATCGAAAATTGCTCTCAACAATTTGAGAAGAAGCCCCGGCCAACATTCGAAAGAGATAATCTTCTGAAAATGAATGCCAAAGAATGTTCTTTCGAATAATAATAAAATTTCTCCAATAAATTTGAAGTTTCTGCGTTTTTTCTTTAAAAATTAGGAAACCTTGAAATGGATCACCTTTTTAAATATGCAAAACCAACATATATGTTTATTATCGACCGTAAATCATGTTTATAGGGAAATATACTATGTTATAATCATTATTTTGCTAGGATTCTTGTCAGACCTATTGTTAACAATGAACATAGTCCAGTCATCAATAGCTTTTTCGCCTAGAAAATGGATGGACGCATTGACACTGTCTAGAATCTATTCTTTTTTTAATTTTCTGTGTAAGAAACGAAGTCACAGTGGTTGAATTTCTCGAACATTCACCCGATAGAAGTTTATACTTTGATATATTTTGCGCCCTTTACTCATCTACATCAAATCTGAAATTGCTACGTTGCTGGATATGAAGAGGCCAACAAGTTTACAGGAAAAGTGATAGAGTGGGAATAGGTACTTGATTCAGGAAATGTAAGACGGGAATATATTGGCATCGTTATTTAGGAAGGAAGGAAGGAGAGCTTATTAGAAAGAAGTAGCTTGAAGCTTTTAATAGGGAACCTCATCTATATGAGATTTATCTGTTTATGGGAAACAGACATTTGGTAAGAACACTTTTTTTTGTAGAGAATCATCAAATCATCAAAATTTTTATTGAAATAGCTTTCAATTACACTAAGCTCCATTCATCTGAAATTGTTAAGACGTACACCCAACCAAAGGAAGAAGTTAGGTAAACCATCTAACAGAAGCCAAAAGTAAAGTACCTATAGTAATGCAAATGCAAATCATGCAGCAAATTGTTCACAGGTCACTTAAAATATATTCTTACATAATCTTCAGTTTATCATAACTGTTCTTCCTTTAATGTTATATTTATTCCAAATGATTTTTCCAGAGAGGTAAGAACATCCGAAATACCTGCATATGAATACATTTTATGCTAGAGCGTCTTCTCCGGCAGTAATCCTTAGAGTGCGCCAATCCATTTGGCCACAAAGGCACGCTGTAGTAACACTGCTGCAAATACGAACATTGTATTCCTATGTAGCCACGTCTTCGTCATTTGCAACTTTATGACATTTATTTTATTACGGCGAACATTAGAACGATTATATGTCGGTGAAATGCTAACATATGCACATACCATTAGGTGTAGGTGTGCATTAGACGCAAATTCCTGCCAGCTTTAGAGCGCAGACCTTGAACGCGTCGCGTTTCGCTGAGTCAAGCTACGACAACAGCTGCAACAACTAAACGTTGTGTGGCTTTTGTGTGTTACTTCACCTATTATGATATGTATATGTGTAATATTTCTGCTTGTTTTTTTGTAATTTTGGTGCACCATTGTTCTTGTGTTTGCAACGCTCACTAACTCGCTCGCTCGGTACACTTTTGCAAGAGCAAAACCGAAATGCAATTTGTGTGCGGTGCATTCACAATGCGATTCAGGTCAGTGCGCGCCGGCTCGGTACGCTTCAGCCTGCCTCCAGCACGTCTCCGCTTTCCACTTCGAACACTTCTAGCTGCAGCTCCAGCATGGACGTAATGCAGCTTAGCGTAACTATGTTGCCACATTTTAATATATTATACCATATACATACAAACATACATGTGTGTGGGTTTGTGTTCCACCCTTTTGTGAAAATTAAGCAATTCTTAATGCAATTCGTACTCGTGGCAAATTTATATGCAGATGTGCTCCTATGTGTAGGCCCTCAACTCCAGCACCGACCGCCTTAATCATCTCCTTCACACGCTCATCCTTTTATCAAGCCACTTGTCGTCTCGTGTGTCACTTGTTTACCGACACACACACACACACACGCTTTTCGTCGCTGCAATTTAATACAGTTGTAGGAATGCGCTTGAGCGCAAGTGCCACAGCCGCGGCGAGTGGCTGACTGACACGCAAGCGCTCACAATGCAATTACAGCGCGGAACAATGATTGTGTGAAACCCAAATGTGAACCCAAATATGACAGTTGCAGCGACCGCAAGCATATTTGCAAGTAAACTCTGGTTTCATGTGGCAATAATTTGAATTTTTATTTAATTTACAGGTTCTCTTTTTATTTCCGGCCATGCGATTGTTGGTGTAAAGTTTCAGTTGAGGTGCAAGGCGGCGCTGGCTGGAGGAAATGTGTGTGACATTGAGGTCAACCCAGAAAAGGCTTAATGCTACAACGCAGGCAATGTGGCAATTAAAGACAGCCAGGCAGGGTAACATTGTTGACAGTTTGCATAAAGTGGCACACAAATTTGTGGACTTCACTGAAGTTTACGAAGTGCTTTTTAAGTAACCACGAGAGTACTCGCATACTTCGACGAGGCTATAAAAATAGTTGGAGAAGTTGTGCGAGTTCTTCAAAATAATATCTTGCATAAATTTATATCAGTGGGTATATATGCCAAATAATTGAAGTTAAAAGTGATATCTGTAGTCACTTTTGCGTCACGCTCATATAGTTTGGAAATGTTCGCTGTAAAATTCTTCTTTCGAGTTTATGGAACCTTAGAAATAACCAGGACATAATAACAATTCAAAATTTATTATATTAGCCTTGAGCTTGCTGACTCAGAACTCAAAGCTAGTCAGGAGTAGATGATCTCACTAGTAGCAGAATGAAGTTTTTTTCATATTAAACTTGTCTTGTTACCTGGCCACAGCGGAGTCATCGGAAATTGCATAGCTGCTGAGCTTGCAAAAAGAAGCATGTTACGCAAATCCAATAAGTATGGGGAATGGGCAATGTTCCCTTGCCTTCTTGCATTCGCTGAATCTATGGAGTACAGGGTTTGTCCGGAAAGTAATGGGACTGATTTTCTGCAGTCGCGACTGTACTTCGGAGCGTGCGCGCACTGACTGGATTCGGTAGAAGGCATTCCTAGGCAACGAACGAGCGGCTGGTCAGTTGTCTCCGAGCACCTGAGAATTAGGACAAACATTTTCGCGCGACGTGTTTCTGTGAGTGGTGCAAGCCGTAAATGCAGCGTTCGTTAGAGCAGAGATACGCTATTAAATTCTATGTGAAACTCGGTAATTCCGGGACAGAGGCGTTTGATATGATCAAGCAGGCTTACCCAGATTTTGTTTTAGCAAGAAGTGGTGTGTTTCGGTGGCATAATGCCTTTTTGGAGGGCCGCGAAGAGGTCACTGTAAAGACCGTGCTGAGAGACAAACACCGACAATATGACTCGTGTGCGCAAAGTTTTGAACTCAGACCGTCGACTAAGTATTCGTTTAATTGTCCACATGTTAAATTTATGAAAATCTGTGGTTCATGACATTGTGACGAAGCACTTGAATATGCGCAAGGTGTGCGCGAAGATGTTCCCAAAAGTGCCTGAAATTGCTGCGAGTAAAGCGAAAGTTTGAATTTTTGAATAACGTAATCACAGGACTTTTTTGTTTCCTTGCCTGAAGGCAAGCATTTTCAAATAACAGAGGGGATCGTAGCAGCATACATCTCGGCTTTTAAGCCTATTTCGGAGAATGATTTCTGTGGCGTCTTTAATGCTAGGAAATCGCGTTGGTAGCAGTGCATCGACGCAGAAAGACCCAATTTTGAGAGTATTTAAAGAATCTTAACGATTGGTTCAATACATTTTTCTAAATCGAGTCAGTTATTACTTTTCGCACAATCCCTGTATGACATACTTTCTACAAACCCTGACTGGTACTGATAAATATTATTCGTCTCAATAAATTACTTTGGAAGTTTTGTTGATATGTGACAGTCAGGCGTGTCTTAACAGTCCAAGTGGAATATTTATGGCCTCGCAAAAATCAGCCTATTCGGTAAAATGCCTCAAAGACAGTTAAGGTCCCCCAGATCCAATCTGATAAGTAGTACACCGATTATGTTGCTACGGTATATCAAGTTATCTCTTGAAGCTCGTCTTAAAGTTATGTTTCTTCGAGCGGCTTTCAGTTTTTATTCAAGTTTAGTAAATATTTTTTCTATTGATCCAATCTGCAGCTGCAATCAAAAGAATACAGATACTTGATTATATACCCCATTCATGCGAAGAAGGCCTCAAATGCAAATAATAGCTGAGATTGAAACAAGAAATATGAGCATTGAAACATTTAGAAAAAAAGGTTCAAAATAGTTGCAGGTAGGTTACTGGAATTGATTGTTCTTGATATCGTTGATACAGTAACTATTAAACCATAAATGCCTCTACATACTCATACTGATCCCTTCGTACAAACGCATAAGTTTAAATTAGCTTATAATTGCAATTGTATATGCTACATATATAAACACATTTTATATAACCACGCGTGATTTCAAATTTTATAACGGCTTTAATTTATCTTTGTTCCATGTTATTTTCATTACACTGTGTATGTATATTTATTTGGTGTAAGAAACTCTTTAATCATCAGTTAAGTTTTTCTGAAGTTACGTTGCTTCAGTTAAAAGTTTCCCCTTTCCACCAAAACGGCTTTTCTTTCCATGTAATTTCATTCAGCTTCCTCTAATAAACTTGATTAACTCAAAGTGTATTATTCGCAACAAAAAAGTAGAAAAAGTTTGCTTCTGAGAAATAAATTCTGAAATAAATTAGTCTCATGGTGCATTACTAACACATATAACGGTATACGACGGTACGACATTTTCCGAGAAACGTTCCAACGACAACTATGGAGTATAGTACTCATTAGATAATTAATATTAAATTCTGAAAAATTAAATCCTTAGATAAGATAAGATAACAAAAACAAATTTTAATCATCGAAAATCATTTCTTGTTTTCCAAAATATTCTCCTTTAAGATATGTACACTTTTGCATGCGTTTGAATCACTTTTCGAAGCACCTTTGCCACTCTGATGGAGGCATCTCTAAAACATGAGTTCTGAATGCATCAACCGCCCCTCCAGATGTGGGAAAACTTTGACTCTTTATCTTCTACATACTGAAATAAAAAGAAGTCATTCGGTACCAAGTCAGGACCATTCGGTGGATTACTCCTCTAATTGATTTTTTGAAACCTCAAAACTGCAATTGTTTAGTCGATGTGTTAGAGCGGTTGTATACCATTCAGAATTAACTATTCTCCGTTGTTCTAGTGGCATGGCTGCGATATTTTTCTGGCGAGATGAATATTTCGAGTTACTGTAAATAACACAAGTAGCGGCCGTATGTCAAAACGTTCTGAGTGTAATCCTATGTCAAAAACTTCAAGCTATTCGGTAAAATTGTCAGTTGCTAGATTGCAACATAAAAGGCAACCTACATAGTACTAATACATGCTACTATACATAGATGCATAATCTTAATATACATAATATAATTAATTTGGTCAAGTAGTTAAAAAACTCTCTGAGCAGGCTTAAGCGTTGGCATCGTTTTAAAGAAAAGGACAATTTTCGATAAAAAATTATATTTTATTCTGCAACATTGTTTCTAAAGAATTTCAGTACAATTTCGATATAATTTACATAAATATCTTTCTCCGAAATCGCTTTCAACTATAGCGATATCTTTCCAGTCATCATGCTCTGAAAGTTTGAGCACAGTCTATATGGTGTTTAGCTGTTGATATTCTACTTTTTTAGAAGACTTCGATCTGAAATAAATTAGTATCATGCGACTACAAAATTGACAAAGCCGTTTTAATTTTTTTCGATTAATACAAAATTTCCAAATTTTATAAAATTGTTTGTTCATTCGACGAATTTATTGAAGACACCCATTTATGTCCAATTTCTTCTGCTAAAAGTTTGATCTTTTTCGAACCAGTTTATTTTGAGCGGCAATTCTAGTTAAAAACCGGAAATTTTCCAACCGTTTGATTACAAACTGGATTCTTTAGTTATGTACTAGTTCTTTTCTGACTCGTTTCGTATTTACAAGGTGCTTTCCAAAGTAAACAGGACTTTTTGAATCTAGCACCCCCTGGTGACGTCATCTATATGTCGCCTGGTGCGTTAGAATCTGCTACCTTTATCGATGGTCCAGTGAGAATTTCATGACATTTCATATATTAGAAGTGAAGCTATTGCGTTTTAAGTGTCAGTATGTTTGTCTTATCGGTGCGAAAATGAGCTTCGAACAAAGAGCCAACATTAAATTTTGTTTTAGAATTGGTAACACTTTTACCGAAACGTTTCAATTGTTACTTGTTTCATTATGGCGATGATTGCCTATCCCGTAACAGAGTGCTCGAGCGGTTTCAACGTTTTCAAAGTGGTCGTGAGGACATACATAAATGACGATCAACATGTGGGCAAATCAAAATCCGTGATCAACGGAAATTCCATCGAAACTGTGCGTGAATTCATCAAAAGTCAGACGAAATCATCATTGAAATTCATGGAAATGGAATTGAACATCTCCAAAACATCGATTTATCGCATTTTGACCGAACATTTTGGCTTATGAAAAGTGTGTGCATGGTTGGTTCCGACTCACGACCAAAAGTTGCTCAGATTCCGTCTCATGGATCGACGCTTGTGACCCATTATTTGAAGAAATATCACATTTTAACCATTAACCACTCCCCGTATTCACCTGATATGGCACCGTGCGACTTCTTCCTTTTCGAAAAAATGCATTTGCCCATGAAAGGAAAGCGTTATGCAAACGTAGAGGCCATTCAAAAGGCTTGCACCATACTGGCGGCCATACCGGCCAACGAGCTGCCGAAAAAACCATTTGTTCTGTTTTTTTAAGTCCTGTTTACTTTGAAACACACCTTGTATGAATAAGTATCTTAAAACATCTGATTGTACCGCTGGTGTGCCGGTATGAAGTGAACGCTAAGATACAAATGTGTTGGTAGGGAACATGTGCTGTGCAATATTGGATGCAGATGATATTTTGACTGAAAAGCAAATGACTGACATGTTAAGTATTGCACAACTAACAATTTCAGACCATTTGAAAGCTATAAGAGAAGTCTAAAATGTGTGCCACATTAATTGAATATAAGACAAATAGAAACCCTAAAAAACATTTGGGAAATTTTGCTTCAAAGACACGAGAGGAAATCGGTTTCGAATCAAATTGTCACTGGAGATGAAAAACAAATTTATTTTAAGAATTCTAAAAGGAGAAAATCATCCTTATTATCATAATCCAGGTCAACCCTTACCATCGACTGCAAAAAGAGGTTGATTCGCTAAAAAGAAAGCTCTATTTTTGTTGGGACCAGAAGAGTGTGGTATATCATAAGCTTCTAAACCTGATAAAGCTGTTAATACTGATCGCTACAGATGGCAAATGATGAGGATGAACCATGCATTGATCGAAAAACGAACCAAATAAGCCAGAAGACACGGCAAAGTAGTTTTGTTTCACGACAGTGCACCTGCAAAATCGGTTCAGAATACAATTAAAGTACTTGGCTGGGAGATGCCACCATGGCTGCCGTATTCACCAAACTTGTTTTCATTGGTGGGTCACGCCTGTGCTAAACAGCACTGCGATTTCTACGCAGAAGTCGAATATTGGATGTCTGATTGGTTTGCTTCAACAGCTGAACATTTCTATTGGCATGTTATCCACAAATTGCCAGAAAGTTGGTCAAAATGTGTAAAAAGCAATTTTCAAGTTTTTTTACTTTCCCATTAAAAATTAGTATTTCATTTTTACAAAAAACCGCTACACCATCACTTATAAATATATTTCTAAGGTTCTCCGACGTTTCTCTATGGATGTAACAAACTTCATGCCAAATTTAATATACTATGTTCAGGTTACAAAATTTAAAGCAAGTAATATGTAAGGAAAGAATTTATCGCATAAAGAAGAAGAAAAGAAAGAAGAAGTTTAGAAAGAAAAATAATCACGTTGCCAATTGTTTTGCTAATATAAGAGAACAAAAAATTTTCGAAAAAGTTAATCGATTTTGAAGGCATAATTTTTTTTTTTTAATTAAAACCAATCTTTTCATAGGTTAAACAAACAAATTAAAACAAAGCTCTGATAAAATGATTAACTTGCTTCAATGTCTTTCTCCGACACTGTTCAACAGAAGAGCATTTGCATTTCTCTATTCAAATACGTTTTCTTTACCATTTTAAAGGAAATATCACATCTACACACATACGCTTCATTACACGACGGCTCATTCGGTATGCTTGTCAAATTTGTGTTGCATACCAGACGGCTGAGAACGCAGCTGTACGTGACGACGTCTCGGCGTATTTGTCCTCGCCTGATAAAAGCCAGCTGCTGCTTGCTTTCCAACATTAACAGACTGTGTAGACTCAAAGCTGTCGACGCGGTGCTAAAAAACGCACACATACACATGCGGAAACGTATTTAGGCAAAGCCAGTTTTTGTGCAATGTTTCGTCTGCGAGCAAAAAAAGAACGCCTAAAAGCGCTCAATTAAAGAGACGTGCCGCGACATCAGTCGAACGCGAAAATGGCACGCAGAGTTGCCGGCGACTGCTTCTGCAGCACAGCCTCGCAGCCATTTTCCGTGCCACGGCTGTTTGTGTGGTCTCTGTGCGTTCCTCTTTGTAGCTCTCGGTCGTTCAGTTCCGTTTGCCGTTCTATTTTCCTAGTATGTATCCGCGAAGCATTGGCTTTGTTAGCCGCCTCCGTAAAATGTCTTAATTAACGTATTTGATGTTGGTAATGTGCAACATTCTCTGCATCTGTGTTGGTGTGCTTTTTTTGTTGTGGCTAAATTTGCGTTCCTTCCGTGTGCGTCTGCGTTGCTGACTTATGGAAAAGTTGTGTTCGAGTAGTTGTATGAATGTGTGTGTGTGGTCATAAATGAGGTGAGTGCGCTAATGCGATTTGGATTTGAGGTTGGCAGCAAATTAGCGCATCAAGTGCGTAACGGAAATTGCGGTTGCAGCCGCGAATGCGCTTAGTCGAAAGCAGTTTTTCACTCCATTTAAGAGTACACGACATTATGAGCTCCACTTTCGAAAATTAATGGAAATTCATCGTAAAGAGTTTGGTTCAAAATATCTGGCAAGCAAATTAAATAAGATTTTATTCTCAGATTCTTTGCATATACCTTTTTAAAAGCGGTTTAAAAGAATATTGCACAAGTATTTGAGCCTAATGGAAATGCTCGGCTTTTCATTTCAAAAAGATGGTGAGAAAAATTATGAATTTTGTCTGGTATTTCGTATAATCTACCATGTAACCTACCATACTATTGCATATACTATATGTATAAAATAATTTTTTTCACACTCGATTACTTATTAAAAAATTCTAGGAGCTGGAATATATAGCAGTTAGGAAAAGATGTAAGTGCGACAAAATCCGATAAAAATCATATAATTGTAAAGAAAGGTCACCGAAACTTCTACTTTCATCAATACTTTCCAAACACAAAACATGAAAACATCAGGATATACAGACAAGCGATAATACTTAAACTATTTTTAACGGTACTTCGATGTAAATATATTTCAAGCCTAGCAATCAACAAACAGCTTTAAAAAGTAAAGAAAAACTTCAACTGCTTCCTGATTGATCGATCCTAACCAAAATGTCCGATTCAAAGCAAACCAAAGGTAGGCAGATCACCATATTCGATATATACAGGCCAGAAAAGGTAATGCGAAAACCAGTTTTCTGGGAAAAGCTGTTAAAATTAATCGTCAGTTTCTCGTTATCTCATTATTTGTTCTCCTTTTTTTTGACACCTAAGCCCCCTTTTCGTAGACCAGGTCACATATACATAGAGGCCAGAAAAGGTAATCGGCGAAAGCAAATATTTGTGGGTGGGAGATGTCTGCTAACAAAAAATATTTATACTAACTAAATAATGGCGCGCATTTGTTACAGTGGAGTAGACCATCGAAAGCGACCGGAATGAGTTCATCTGTTATCAGACAATTGGAACTGTACACTTCTATTTTATCGAAGTTTTTGTCGAAAGATCTTGCATTGTAGGCTTTCAAAATCAAACTCGTGCAAGAATTGAAGTCGAACGGCCATCAAGCTCGTCACATATTTGATGATCCCGATCCCGATTTTTACAAAAAAATTTTATTTAGCTTTGAAGCTTACATTTGAATGAATGGGTTCGTTAATAAGGAAAACTGTCGCATTTGCAGACATAATAATCTACAAGCCATTGTTTGATCTATGGCCAGAGGCAATTCAAAATGTAGCATGATTAAAGACATATTAGTGCCTGAATTGGGGGATGTTGATGTGGGAAGCTTTTCGATCCAACAAGACGGCGCTACGTGTTATACAGCCAATGAAGTAATCAATTTATAGAAGGCAACTTTAGGTGAGCACATTATTTCGCGTTGTGCGAAAATGTCGTGGTCTCCAAGATTGGGCGATTTAACACCGATGGACTATTTTTGTGCTACAAAAGTGGTCAAAAATGAGGCCTCTTGCCTGGAATTTAGTCGAGCAATCGCGGCGGTTACTTGCCCGATATAAGTTTTAATATACATATAATGGCATCCTCTCTTTTCTGTAATAAAACTAAACGTTTGGCCATTATATTAAATATTTTGTGTTTATTTCTTCTTGAAAACCACATGTCTAAATAACTATCTTTATTTTATAATACTTTATATTTAGTTTTATTTGTTACAAAACAATGTAAGATGAGAAAATCTGTTGTAATCCGTTAGAGCAGATTGTGTTTATTTTTTCTTTTTGTGAGCACTAAGACCCGAACTTTGTTATCTCCTCTTAACCATATCTAAGGATTGATTTGATTTGATCGCTATGCTATAAGATTGGTGAATCTTCGACTATCCTCTGGTTAGAAGGCTACATATATTTATTTATTTATAGAATACGTTGTGAACCGGAAATTGTAACAAAACGCAAAATATTTAATTGTTCATTAATATTTATTATGATACTTTCAAAGTAATCCCCATTTGATGAAATACGCTTATGCCAACGATTTTTCGAGCCATCGAAACACTTTTCAGAAGCACTTTTTGGTATTGCCGTCAGCTCCTTCAGCGAGTGTTTTATCTTTTCTATCGACAGGCAAGGGGTTTCGCGGAGTGGCATTTTCAGTTTAAGGAATAAGAAGAAATCACACAGATCTGGTGAATGCGGTGGTTAATCGATGGTATTCATTGCGTTTTTTACTTTGAATTTGGTCACAATCGTGGTTCGATGCGATGGTGTATTATGATCGTTTCAAATCCAGGAATTGTTTTTCCGCAATTCCAGCCGTTTCCGACGGATGTTCTCACGCAAACGTCTCAGTACGGCCAAATATAACTCCTTATCGAACTCCTTATCGAAAACAATGATCATCATTTTGTTTTTTGTGCGGCTTTCGCTTGGTTTTTTTGATTTCGGCTCGTTTTTTTCCTTCATTCCGATGATTGTTGACTTGTTTGCCTATGTCTAATGAATGTGGGAAGGGAATTCGCGCGATTTTTGCAAAAAATTTAACTTTATCGGGTCGAGCACTACCCAAAATATCCACCAACATCATGCGAACTGACTCGCGCGAAACGTCGAACTCTCTTCGCATTCTTCTAATATTTGCCAGATGATTTTTAAACATCATACCCTTCACTTATTTTAATACTTTCATCAGTTGAAGAGCTCGAAGGTCGTCCAACGATCTCTCGACCGTCTTTGAAGGGTTTGTACCACTTGTAGGCTTGTGTTTTTAATAAAACTGAACAACCGCAAGCAATTTGGCGCCAATTCGAGACACCAATAAAGAAGAAGAAGAATCACGGTAAGTCTTTTTCTACTTTCGCAATGATTCCGCACACTAAATTTGGTTAGAAATAGAAAATTTGAGATAAATTCTTTATTCGATACTTTTATCCATAATAAAAATCGCCACGCATTACTGAGGTGTACCGAATTAAGCAACTGCTGTAAATGAACTGCTTGAAAGATCGCGCTCATACAAGTATTTGGTATATTAATTATAGAAGGTCCTAGCTAACTTTGCAAAATTACATTGAAATATCAGTTATTACTTAATTTCTTTTTACTTTTTTGTCACAATATACATATGTTTTAATATATAAAAATTAATTTGTGTGCTGTTAATTTGCACATTGCTAACTTCTATGTCGATATTTTTTAGCTAAAAATACAAATGAATTTAAAAAATTTTTTTTCTTTTTTTTTTTGTTTTGCAAATGTAATGCAGATTGCAGTATGGCTATAAGGAATCTGCCGAAACCGCAGCTCAGCATGCGGTTTGTCTATTTTCGCTTAATTTCTTTTCGGTTTTGGCAAACTATGCAGTTTATGCGGCCAGCTGCCATCGCTTTTGTTGTGCACAGATTTGTGGCGGCTGATAGTCGAAAACGAAAATAATAAAAAAGAACTTTAGCATACGCACTGACATTGTCAAAAACATTTTTGTACCCACTAAATTGAATGAATTTGCAAAAAAGTTGATAAAAAGTGTAAAACTAAACCGAATTTCGTGTTTTTATAAGGGACGCAGCTGCAATCATAAATTTTTCGATGACAAAATATTGAACCAATTGACGTGATTTTTTTGCGGCTGCTGCGTAGTTGTGAACTGATCTGCGCTACACGCAAATTCATCTGCGCCATTGCCATTGTACCTAGGATTGCAATGACTGTCTCACCAAACGAGCGGATAAATAACCGCCATCGATTCCTTGTGTCTTTGCTCACTAACATTTTTTTGCGGCACTCTTTTCTAAAAAAAATTTCAATATAAGATCTATAACAATGCTACCGATTTCATTTAGTACAACAAGCAATGGTACCTCAAATACGTAGAGGCGAGAGTCTATAAAAAATGAAATGAATTTTAGCGAGTTACGCAATACCGTAAAGATTTCGTAAGTCTTGGCAATATCATCATGAATATCTGGGTAAGCAAAAGTGTGAAAAAAGGTCTCCGAATTTTGGTTGAAGACTGTTTTATGAAAAAGTTCCGTAGCTAAGTCCTTGAATAACGCCTTGGAGGAACTTACACGAAGTGGTATTAAATCTCGCAAGAATACCTCTTGCTTGAGTCATATGCGCCATACCTAAAAAAGCAAGTTTTCTGAGCTGGCATGGCATGATTACTCTCAATAATTAAACCAGCAAACCGTTACACCTAATTAATATTGAGAATTATTTACGTCAATTATGAGAAATAGATAGGCACGATAATAAAATGTATTTTTGCACTTATCCGTCTTCTTTCCCTCTCTACCCACGCATCAAATTATATTAGAATGCTTACGCATGTGTCGCGCACACATCCAACATCATCGGCAAAATCGAAAAGCGACCCATCATCATCAATCAAACGACACTATTGTATGTCAGATCACAAAGTTAATAATTTGTCACATATTGTGTCGCCGCTTCCTTAAAGCACGAGCGCAACGTTTTGTCCTTGTAGCACATTGTAATTAGCAGGATAATGGTAATGATTTAATTAGCGCAACATCCATTGTCACTTTGAGCGCCTGACATTTACTGGCTCAACAAACAACAAATAGCGACAACACAACTCACATCTGCATTTATGTTTAGGTATGTATGTGAACACATACACACACATTGACGGCACTGCTCTTTTGTTTATGAGTGAGCTGGTGTGCAAGAAAAGTCGTGAATAAATTGCAAATGTTAATTAACCACCTACCGGCAACCAGTCCTCGCTCACTTGCCCAACTAAAAGGATGATGTGGCTCTCATGCCACACAAGGCAGGATATGCAACATAAATGTGTGAGTGTGTGAATGTGTGAAATACTCACATATACATTATAAACTTATACGCTTACATATGTGCATAAGCAGTTAAGTTGTGCATACTCGCTTGCGAGATTACAATTGAATGCACCACAAGCGGCTTGCTGAGAGCAACCGCAGCTGCCTCGCCTGAAAGTAATGAGCTTAAGATACACAAATGATAAGTTCACTAATAATGGCACTGACGTCACTATCTCTTGTGTGCTTTCAAGTTTCTTGCCTAACCAATACACTCACAGTTGGCTTAGCAACACACTTCAGCCTTAATTATGGCTTCTTGTAGTGCATGGCTTCCAATGAAGAGTGGCTGATAAAAACAGCAGGTAATGAGATTATTTATCAATGCCATGGCAAAGCGGAGACGTTCACAACATTGAAAAGTAGAATTCCTTTACTGATAATGAAGGTGACATATGTGGCAAGTACGCAGAAGATGTCGGTTAAGGCCCGTTAGTGATACCAACATATTTCAGCAATAATCTGATGTCAAGTCCTATTATGTGAAACCTTTAGAATATTTGCTTTGAAATAGCTTTCAAACACACCGCCAATTAAGATGAAAGAAATTTCTTAATTTTATAATAATTCGATGAGGCATGAATTGAATAATGACAACGGTCTAATTGACAAATGATTATTGGTCTGGATAATTACTATAAAATAGAAGCAAAATATTTAGGTTAATTCTTGGAAGTTGATTCAATCAAATTGTACTTATACTTATACTTTGTTGTCAGACCTTATCTTCAAAAGTCGCTTTTATAAATTTCACAATCGTATATATTAATTAGCTGTTTAAGATCATTAAGAAGTCTAAAAGAAGTTGTCATTATCGAAAACGTCAAAAGATCTAAATCGTACAATAAATTTTGTTAGATTTTATATTTGACACTTTCAAAATCTCCAAAAAAAATGTTGAGTACTTTATTTTTGATGAATTTTATATGCGAAAGCTCTGCGCAAAGAGGATACTGCGAGGGCTCAGAGCTGACAGAAACTTATAACGAACTCTGAGCACTGTTTGATGTAAGCTAGATCGCGCGGTACATCATGGGACGCTAACTAATCTGCGAAAACTACCAACGGCTCTTGTCCTCAGATTCGACTCGGACCATAATTTCAGTACTGAAACTTTGTGAGATTTGGTTTAATCTAGGGCTGGTGATGGTCACCGTTACAACTGAGTAGATGTTCTACTCCCACCATTATTAAGTTTATGTTGTAGATGTAGGTTGAGAGGAACGTGCATCAAATATCTCCGGGCGACACCAATAGATTAGAATAGCGAAAACAAAAGAAACGAAACGGATGTGGATGTGGATGCCCGAGCACGTTTATCTGCTAGCGTTGGTAAGTAAGTTATCAATAGCTTGCAGCCTAGAAACGTATTTAGGGTTGAGGTGCTAGGCGGGATCACCAGTACTAGTGCCTCTGTTTTGTTAGTTTATTGGTAGGTTCGGGAATCACAAAGCCTTCTACCAGGGCAGTCAGTCATCAAACGCTTGCCGGTTGAAAACGTATGTAGGGTTGAGGTGCGAGGCGTGATCGCAGGTAAATGGTAGGTACGGGGATCACAAATCCCTGGTAGAAAGTAGGCGATGGCAGCAAAGAAGTTGAGGTCGGTGAAATCGCCAAACGAACTGACTCAATAGCACTGAGAATGTGTCATTGAAGTAGAGAAAATGGCTTCCAAGAATATCGGGTCGCGGAGGCGATTTTCATGAAGGCGGGCAAGAAAAACACCGGACTGCTGGTGCGGATTGACATCATGGTATTCACAAGCTGATCAGGGGAGCCGACAAACAGTCAGCCATCCTGTATAGGGAAGCGGTAGCCAGGGTTGGAGAGGTCTGGAAGGGAGCTAGACTAGAAGCTATAACCAAATGAGTTTTCTACTACACCCTCGTGCTCGCTGTGGAGAATTTTTGTTAGTCCGTATTTAATGTTTGTTTCCACTCCAATTTAGAGCTGACTTACTCGTGTCGTTTCGGTCCCCTGTTCAACCAACCAACCAAAGTATTGAACTTCTATCTGGATCTGTTTATACCACATCACAAAGAACGAAGTTTATAATATGTAAACTGTTCGAAAGTATACGAATCGTCATGCACATGCGTATTCTATATACATATACATATAGATTTGAAATACAGGTTTCTTTGATCACATTCAAATCAATATCTGGAATAATTTTAGACATGCCAACGACATTCGTTCTGTCAACTCATTTAATAAGCTTCATGATCATTTACAGCTCTAACCGATTCATTTTTGTGGTGGAGCTGCTAAACCTGATGATTAAGTAGCCCGAGGTGTAAATAGCTTTTGTAAATTAGTTTTTCGATTCCTTCTTATCGTACTGCTTAGAAAATAGCGAAGTTTAGAAACAAACATGGCACGGAGACCTTAATTCGTTAACAAGAGTTGTGGAGAACCGCTGTTATCTCTCTAAAGCTGAACCGTATGGATTCTTCTACATTATTGCTCCAGTCATTCTTCCTTTCTACTGTTTGGAACCAATTGGAGATTCCAAGTGAAGCCAGGTCCTTCCCCACTTGGTCTTTCCAACGGAGTGGATTTAGAAGTTGAATGTATAGCAAAACGAACTCTTTTGAGACCAGTTTTGAACTAAGACTCGACTAAAAAATGTGTTAAGTTCACGTGCACTGAATAATAAATTATTTTACTTCAGAGCCAATCAGCTTTGATTCATTTGAACTAGTCATTTGTTACATTTTGGTTTATTTTCCTGTTTACTTTCAGTTTTGGAATTGAGCAGTCAAACACTTTGAATTACTCGCGAGTGGCACGAAATGTTTTTAATACTTACGTAGTGTGTGAAGTGCAGTCTGAGTGATGTCTGTTCGAAAGCGTTTGAGGCAACGGAAATGCGCTGCCGTAAAGGAAATTGTAGGGAAGGAAAAGGAAATAAGCGGAAGCAGGCGTAAACCGGCTACAAGCGCAAATTCTCAACGCGAATGCATAATGATAACAAGCCGAAAGGGCAAGCAGCGCAAAAAAGAACGCTAGTTAAATAATGAACTGGCATAATCACCAGGCAAAAGCACAGTTTTGAACAGGATAAATGGGGAAAAAACACATACACACACAATGAAGGAGCCGAAATATGCGGAGCAAAATTTCGTTGCTTCAAATGCTTTTTCGCTTCAATTTTACGCGTTAGCGCTTTTTGCTGGTTAGATATTTGCTTAGCGCCTTTAGCTTTGCTTTCGTATTCCTAAGTGTTGCGTTCTTGCTGCCTTGCCATTTTATGGCACAATTTGACTCATTATCCTAGCTGAGGCAGAACGATGACATCCACAATACGACGTCCTTGAGCGGAAGCAAGCGGCCAGCAACAAAAACATGACAACACATGTGTGTATGTAGAATATGTATATATACATATTTACTATATAATATGTTTATATATATAAAATACTGAACTTGCTGAAGTGAAAGAACGCCAACGTCCGCTGGGAGGAAGTGCGCCGGCGACGCGGCAAAACGTGGCTTGTTTCAAGTAATAATAATAAATAAGCAGTAGAATAAAAAGCGAATGAATGAGACGCGTGTCGGCAAGCGGAGCAAAACAGAAACATAAACAAGCGTAGCATTCACTTCGTTGCACGGCCCTTAAAGGATTTCGCAGACGGAATAACCAGCGACTTGACTGTTTTACAAGTATATGTATATATGGATAAGTGTATTTATACTATATGTAGATGTAGGTATATTATGTGTGCCTGTGTGTAAGTGTGTCTTTAATTTTTTTGCAGGTTATTGGCCTATTTGGCGTTTTTGACTGCCTGGCTGTGCCATTCGCGCCACTCGTTGATGATCTTGATGATTCACGGAATGAAATGAGCGCTTAGCACGCTCGCCCCCACAATTATGTGCATGCACAAAGAGGAACATATGCACCAGCATACATACTATATATATCATACATTACATCACAGATATTTATTTGTATGTATGCACATATGTACTTATAAACAGCCCATAAATAGCAAATCTACAATGTCGTTAGGCGCATTTACGCACAAAATTACCATGAAAATGGAAATAAAAGCGAAATGAAAACGTTTCACATAAAACGCACAGCGGAATAAAAATAAAATTGGGCATAAAATTGAAAATGAAAATAAAAATAAAAGTAATATGAGAATCAAAATGGAAATAAACAATTGAAAATCATCGTCAAATAGTAAGATAATAATACAAAAGCAACAACGAGCCTATCATATGTGTGGATAATCATGTGTAAATGTCCTCTTATACTCCATTCTCAGCTGAATAGATATTGCAGTGCCAACTCATAAAAGTACACATACATGTACACAATAATTCTGACTAATTTAACAGTTATAAATTTTATAAGATTCTGCTTTACATTTCCAGTAAGGCTGTAAAATAAAGTCACGTAAATAAAATGTAATCTGGAAAGGTAACAAAATAATGGAAAATAATCGAAACAAAATTTAAACGAAAATGAAAAGGAAAGGTGAAAAAACGTTAACTTCGGTTGCACCGCAGCTATTCTCGAAATTAAAAGGTTTCTATACAAGTGCTTGATTTTGATCGGTTGGTTTGTATGGAAGCTAGTTGTAGTTCTCTGATCTGAACACTTTTCGGATATTGTAATAAAGCTTTGGATTTTAATCCATGCCTAATTTTGTGAAGATATCTGGTCATACAAAAAAAGTTTTCCATACAACAATTTGATTTTGAGCATTAAGTTATATGGCAGCTATCTGCTATGATGATGCGATATTGACAGTTCGTACAAATGAGCAGATCTTGGAGTAAAATTGGATGTGTGTAAAATTTGAGAGTGATATTTCCAAAATTGAGGGAGTATTTCGCGTATATATAGGAAGACAAACAGACAGACTGGACTCAGCTCGTCATGCTGATCGTTAAAATGAACATAGTATACTTATGACGTTGAGCAATTCCAAAAGCTGCATCAGGATCGGGAAGGACCGCTTAGAGTAATTTGATATCAAACGAGATTTCAGACAAGGCAATTCCTATTCCTTCAATCTACTTCCGGAGAAAATAATTCGATCTGCAGATCTGAAAAGAAAAGGTACAATCGTCCACAAGAGCTTACAACTGCTGGCGTACGCCGATGATTTGCCATAACAACCGTGCCATTGGTTCTGCTTTCTCCAGGTTGGACATAAAAGCGAAGCAAATAGGTCTGGTAGTGAATGGGGGTTAGGCGAAATATCTCCTGTCATCAAACAAACAGTCGTCGGACTTCCAACTTGGCTCCCACGACACTATTGACAGTCATAGATAATTTCGTTTATATTGGAACCAGCATTAACACCAACATCAACGTCAGATTCAAAATCCATCGCAAAATAACTCTTGCCAACAGGCGCTACTTCGGACTGAGTAAGCAATTGAGAAGTAAAGGATACTTTATAGGGTTTCCGTCGTTTCATATATGCTGTTCGAGGTAAAATGAAAAGAAAGAAATCCAATAATAGTATTTGAGTAGTGAATTTTATCTGCCCTCTATGTTCCAAGGTGCCTAATTTCATCATAATGTTTCTAAATTGTACTTTGCTTTGTCCAATTTCAGGATTTTACTCCATCAACTCAACCAATCACCTTTCTTTGACGGGTCGAATAAATATCCATAATTCCAAACTTCACCCAAACTCAGTGGGTTGAAAACCGCAAAAGAGACTTATATATTTTTGCCGATACTTAATTTAAATCTGGAAATCTTGAAGACCAGTCAAAGAAACTCCTTTTTCATTCTAAAATCTTAATATGCGGTGTGAGTTAGCGCGTAGTCTTGTTGAAACAAGTGGCCGTCAAAAACAGCTGGTGGAAAATTAATTTGTGAGTTATATGTATGATTTCGGGTGAAATAACTTTTGTTTGTTAGGAATTTGGAGTGTGGATAAAATATTGCTTTTTGAGGGGAAAAAGTACAGCAAAACCTTGACTTGATTATGAGTTTCCGCACACGGCCGCAGCAAAATAAACCATCAAAGATTGGTTTAAACGTAGAGAAATGAGCCCCAAAGACGGCGAACACAAATTAAATTGTTACCCACGTAAATATAAAAACAGTCAGCAAAATATTTTTTGATGACCGTATAGTAAAGTTATTCGTGATTGCAGGCACTCTAGAGATTTCAACTTAACGTAAAAATCATATCATTCACGATTATTGGAGTATGAGAAAGATTTGTTCAAGGTGGCGCATGAGCTAACTTTTGACCAAACTACGAGTTGATGATTGAGCAGTGTTTAGAGATGTTCAAGCATTATACATAGACATAAATTTCTGCATCAATATGCGGCAGTGGCATGGGTGAAATAAGGCCTTATAATTTCACTCCTAAGTCCAATCGACAGTCATCCGAGTGGACTGCACACTATGAACACGCCACAATGCGTTGAAACACGCAACAGTCGGCTAGCAAGGTTATAGCGTCGGCATATGCATGCTGCTTCCACCGTATTTTCCATTTCTGGCCACCAGCAACTACAAGTTGCTTTCCAAAGTAAACAGGACTTATTTCCTTCTGCTTCAATACAGCTTTTTGCATATCAGGTGAATATGGGGAGTGGTTGATGGTTAAAATGTGATTTTTTGTCAAATAATCGTTATTCGAATGTTGGATTCTGAGCAATTTTTGGTCGTCAGTCAATGCACACACCTTTTGTAAGCCCAAATTTTCGGTCAAAATGCGATAAATCGATGTTTTGGAGATGTTCAATTCCATTTCCATGAATTACAATGATGATTTCGGCTAATTTTTTGATGAATTCACGCATAGTTTCGATGTTGATCGTCATTACATATGTCCTCAAGAAGAAATTTTCATCGAATGATGAGGTGATCACCTAAACTGTGGCCTATTTTGAAGCAAAGGACAAATCGTGCTATAAAAATGTTAACGAAAAATTAAGGGTCGCCATAGTCAGTGTATCACCCTTGAATGGAACTATGTTGAATAAAAATAAAAGAATTTTGCCAAAAAACGGTGTTTTACTATGGTAGGCTGGGAACTTTTCTATTGACTTGTTAGACATTGGTTTTTGTTCAAGTCAACGATACCATCTCAAGAAAAATATATTGGGATCAGAACACCATAGCATATAGCCGCCATACAAACTGAAAGAGCAATAGAACAAAGTTCTTGTAGGGAAAAATTTAAACCTTTAAAGAGTATTATTGTCTCAATGCCACAGAAGTTAATGTTTTTTTCCAATTTCAAGCTTATTACAAACCATCACTGTTTAAAAGTGATTTTTTTGCCACAAAAAATATGCGCTTTGACATCTATTTTCTAGCGAACTATTAAAATTAATTTTATTCATAAAATTTTGTGTAATTATCTTCAATATTTGAGTGTTATTCCTGAACTTTATTTACTTCATTTCAATTACATCTGTTCGTTTAATTTGCTTTTTGTGACTAAAAATTCAATTCCTAATTATATACATACATATGTGTGAAGCGATTTTTTGCCATCAAATTCGTAATGCTTTTAATTATTGTCAAATATGAATAAACATAGGTTTATTATATAATTAAAGGATTACAGCGATATTATTACGATTATTGAATGCAAATGACTGAACTATTATTTTTAATTGTTGTAGGAGGGAATTGTTAATTACTGGCATATATGTATTTACATGTAAACGTATTGAATATGGTACACATGAAATTTTATGTTTCGCTTAATAAGGCTTAGTAAAAATTTTGGTCATTTCCATAAATTCCTTTAAGAAAACAAAAAATATTATTGTACTAAAGAAAATAGATTTTCGATTGTTATTAAGGTTAAGGAAGTTAAGGTTTGCTAGAAAAAAGTGCTTACACACAAATAATGCTATTTAAATCTACTTACTTACAAGTATTTGTAACTGATGCCTCGCCAAAATATAACTGAAAGTATAGAAGAAAAATTACATTAATTTCATATTATTATTAATGTTACAGCCTAAATTCAATAGAAGTAATTATGTTACAAATAAGGTATATCTGTATGTATATGTGGAGCTTCATCCCAATTAACGCTTTATTAAATTCCAACAGCTTTCTAGTGACCTTCATTTCATAAACCATAGCTTTCATTCATTGAGAAAATCGATAAAACTCTACCAAATCCAAACACATACACACACATGTAGACAGGTGCACACACACATGCATATGTGCAGATTTCAAGTGAGTAGCACAAATCAACTCACAGCGCCTAAATACATATCAGGGGCAGTAGAGGTAATCAGAGCAATCTTTACGCTGATAAGCACTGCCAGCAGCTGCAGCACCAGATGGACGCCTGAAGTCACTGCACACATACATACGTTCGAACTCGGTCCACTCGACTGCATTTGATTAAAAATTCCAATCTATCACATTGCCTGTCAGTGGTAGAAAATTAAATTTTCCAATATTAACAGTTACGCCCTGTGGCTGGAATCTCAGGCGGCTGCCAAGGTGTAAATGATAGTTCAGATGCGAATTTGTTGATGCCGACATTGGATTAAATGAAGGGATCACCAGCATTTCAAGTGGAATTATGGATATGATTACAGTAATGCTGCCCACGAGGCCAAAGCCGATAGACGTGTGCTAGAAGCTGATGGCTGGGCGCACATGCATATATGGCAAATATATGCAACTGGCAAATATAATATAAATGCATGTGAGTGTATGTACGTATATATATGTTGGTATAGTCTTCACTTGTATTTTCGCAGTTCACTGCAATCATTGAAGGGCTCGAACCATATCGGAATAGTTGATTCAAATGACATGAAAGTAACAAGATAATCTATGCCGGCTGACCCACATACAACTATATTTATTGAATATATCTCCAAATGCAAAATTATTAGAAATACTATATGTATTTACTATACATTGAGAGAAATATCAATTTGCAGTAAAGCAGCAAAAGAACACCATACAACTTCCGCTCCACTTTCTGAACATTTTAAGAGCATTATCACACACTTCTGCAACAAGATTCGCACATCACTGGCGCAGAGAATGTCGGGCAAATAGAATTATGAAGAAATACGTCATAACAGAAAACTAGATTAAGGTCAATATCATAAGTAGCCGACTCTGAAAAGCACCCCCACTTGGAAGAGCAGATGCGTGAGTATGCAGTTGTTTGGCTGTGTGTGTGTGTTTGTAGTCATCACTTGAAGCTCAAACTTGAGATATAGTTAGTTTTATGGCACTAGCCATCTCAGTTGCAAGAATTAATTGTGTACGTCTAATTGATTGCTGGCTACTTGCAAAGTTTGAACTAATCCTAAGTGGATATTATTTGTAAGTGAAGTGAACTAAAGACTTCCAGTATTGGCGCTATAATGACACGCTTAAATAAAATAAACTATTCGAATTTATTCATAGCAAAAAAAATTCAAATATTTCATACAAATCTTAACAAGAAAAAACGTTAACTTCGGTTGCACCGAAGCTAAATACCCTTCAGAGATGCATTTCTGTTAGCAACTATGTGTTCAGTTTGGATGGAAGCTATATGCTATAGTCAACCGATCTGATCAATTTCTTCGGAGATTACATTGTTGCTTTAGAAAATAATATATACCAAATTTCGTGAATATATCTTGTCAAATGTGAAAGTTGTCCATACAAGAATTTGATTCCGATCGTTCAGTTTGTATGGAAGCTATATGTTATAGTGGTCCGATATCGGCAGTTCCGACAAATGAGCAGATTCTTGAAGAGAAAATGACGTTTGCAAAATTTCAAAACGATATCTTAAAAACTGAGGGACTAGTTCGTATATATACAGACAGACAGACAGACGGACAGACGGATAGACAGACGGACATGGCTAAATCGACTCAGCTCGACATACTGATCATTTATATATACAGTTTATAGGGTCTCCGACGATTCCTTCTGAGTGTTACAAACCTCGTGACAAACTTAATAAACGCTGTTCAGGGTATAAAAACAATTAGAAGTATATATACCTATATGTACATCAATTTAATATTTATATTCACTGTTTGGCTAGTGATTTCAAATTGGAAGTCTGTAAGTGGTTTGCGCGGTAATAGTGTTATTTGTAACCAGATAATTTCTTACTCTAGATTATTTTATTTTAAGAAAACAGATCTTATCTTTGTTCCAATATATTCGATATAGGGATTTCGTCCTTTCATTCTCACATATTTTTAATGACATTAAAGTATTAAACTATTGTTTATTCTGCTAATTTTGCAAATATATTTCTCATATTGACCGATATTGTCGGTAAAATGTCAGCCATAGGCACTGGCGTTCACGTCTTCTGAGTCTTGTGGCTTGAACGGTTAATAACCGTCGGTTATGTACCGTTTTTTACAATTTTTAAACTTGAGATGATAACCTTAAAGGCACTTTTGGTGCAAGGTTTTATCGCACATAATCAATGGTGCCTGATTTTTTGAGTAAACGTACTCTACGACTAGTGATGTCGGAGCTGCCTCAAATTGTATTATGGACGACAGCATCAGTACCCACCAACGCTTACCTCCTTCTGCTGGCTGTAGCCGCCAATTTTTGTTGCTCTGCCGTTGGTGCCTCGTAATCGTGTGGCATATAGCAGGATTCAAGGAGTAAAGATTCATATCTGTTTCCAATTCCCTGAGCATTTTCCAAGTCCACCACGCGAGGTGTGGTTACGTTCGCCTTCCACCACAGTAGTTTGGCATTTTGCACAGATTTGGAACATTCTGATCGCTTGGTTTAACCATGTTAGAATTTTATCTCCGCTAAGCCATCCTGCTTAATCAAATGACGGCATGGGTGTGCCTAGTTCGGCGTCCATCCTCCAATAGCTTCATTTCCACTATTTTCCACCGCTCCTGTGACATTTGTCCCAGCGGTTTACTGCGGTCTATGAGCGCGACGATCAAATGTCCTTTGACAATCTCGTTGGCTGCATCCGCTGCCTTGGTTGTTGTCGATTTGTTGTTCGCGTACTTGACGTGAAGCTTCTCGGCTTTGCCCTGTACTTCCTTGTTTTCGGTTCACACTCCGTCGAACGCTGCCTCTTTTCAGCGATATACTCCACAATGCGATTCACATACGATGTATCCGAGGCATTGCACCAGCTACTAGCAGTGAAGTGTGTCCTGCCATTCTGCACCTCCTCTCTGAACCAAGCCAAACTTTTTAACTTCTTTTCTTTTAGGTTGGACTTGCCCCCGGAGTGGGCTGCATATTCCGACTGCCACCTTGTAGCTCATTTTTGCTTGGCTTTTTCCGGGTCCTCTCTTGTTGCCAAAGTTGGAACCGTTCACCTGCTCAGGAGAACGAAGGAGTTCTTCAGCGCCTTCTGCTTATTTTCCGAGTGTTCATAGACTGTGGCATCCGTGCGCTTTAGAACTGATTTGGCAGTAGTACCATAACCAATGCAAACTGCTCCCGTTGCCGCTGGCGACACAGCTTAAAGGATCGCTGTGCCCGCCGGTGGACTGATATCGAAGTCCGCTTCGTTCCGTTGTTGACTTCTATATTGAGTTTTGTGAATCGGTGATCTCTAACCCTAATGTTTTATACCTGCCGTCAGGTACCTCATTAGACATGGCCGTTATATTACTCATTCACCGACTTCTGAGGATGCATATAAAGCTGTCCATCATAAAGGGATGATAGGAGAAATACATCAGTCATCACATATATGAAATATATTACATTTTTTTATTTCTGATAAATGGAAAACTATTTCATACTAGTACCCAATAGGTCCATAGCATCTTTTATTCCCAAATAGGTAAGTGTTAATCAACAGAGACTTCACTATCACCTTGCATTAACTGTTTCTGATCAATATATTGATAATTTAAAGGAATCATTTGGCACTACATCTTAATGAAAATTGTTACAAAAAAAATAAGTTATCAGAATAATGCTAGGATGACCCTTAGTTTAGCTCATATTACTTGTTAACCTTTTCTTCCAATTCTAATACTGTGCATTGCTATACATATATACGGATTATTATTGAAGCTCCACCGGGTCCAATTCCGACACAGATTCATTTGAATTAGAAGGATTCAGCCTCTTTCGTTCGAATGCGAACAGTTGCGGAATTCTATTTTGACATTTGCATTTTTCAGATCAAATAGCAGCTGCACATTAGGTCCATTATGAAATATGGAATATAAGTTGAAAATACGGAGAAAGCGTAAAAAGGTCGCACATTTCCGAAATATTCAAATATTAGCTTCTCTTTGAAACTACACACAAGTGGAACCACAAAAGTTTCAGGCTTTTGTGCCGCAACAATACGTTGCCAAATTGTGTTAAGCACAAAAAACGTACGCAAACAAGCAAACAAGGCAGCAAGAGAAATGAAGAGCTGCAGAAAACAGATTGGCAAAGTCAACTTTGCTGACACCAGCCACCGCAAGGAAGTCGGGGATTGTCTGCCCGACGCCCTTTGGCCGCTTTGCATGGATAGTAATTTAATAATTTACTTTTCTTTTGGCCATTGAAAAGTGTGGCAATGCCGGGACGACTTTTGCAAACTGACAAAGCAATTTGAGCGCAACTGTTTGTGGAAAAACGAGAAAAAGGCGAACAAATACGCAACGAAAACATCGAAAAGTTTCTAAATGACAAAATGTTCTTAGCGCAGCAACTTATTCTTCTTCTTATTACGCCTTCAAATGGAAATTCGGCACACACACACTTACGTGCATGTGTGTGTGCGCAGAGTTTTAAAGTTGGCTTTTTAGTTGTTTTTGTTGTTGCACAGAAGTGCAGCACAAACAATCGAATTGACACATATTGAGCGTATTTCCGTTTTCCATTCGATTTCCGAATGCCAACAACCGAAAGTTTCGGCTGATATCGCTCGTCTGCCATATACCACTCCTTCGTGCTACCTTACTGTTTTGCATATATGGTACATAGCTGTTGTTGTCTCTTTTTTTTGTGCTTTGATAAATTTTCAACTATTTGCCGCTGCTTGCTTTTGGCTGTTTTTCTGTATTAGCGTAAAAAGTTTCTAAATAACGTTACTAATGGTCGCAGCGAAATGGAATTCGTTTGCTCGCCCATTTAAAATTAAATAATAGCAACAACAATAAAACAAGACCTAACAAGCCGCGGCTAAAGTACGCTGAGACTCATAAATTTTAATGTGGCCAGTCGGAAAATATAGAGGTCCCGTTTTTAAGAAAATGTTACCCCGACTCGACATGTATGTTGATTCAATGACATAAACTTGCTTTCTTTTTGTAGAAAGAAAACACAACCAGCTGCATAGTGGCGCTCCCGTAAAGCTTAAGGATTTCTTTATCATACATATATACATATGGGGTATTTTTTTCTTTAATATGAAACATTTTTTCTCCACACCAATATTGTTTCAGTAGTCTCTACTTGTCGAACAATGTCCAAAACTTACTTTTTCTATGCGAAAATAATAAAATATTACCCAACAAATTAGCAGCTTTTTGGGGTAAAAACACGTGTGCACAATCTCAAATCGATCTCAAAAATTGAAAGATATACAGACAGACGGACATGGCTTAATCGGCTCAAATCATAGTGGTGATTATTCATAT
>NC_052500.1:31809926-31824869 GCF_016617805.1 Bactrocera tryoni | reverse complement strand
AATTTTTTCCTGTGAGATTATGTAAGGTATAAAATCTATGCAGACAATCCCCCTTAGATTGGAGCAAAACACTACGAGTGTCATATGCCAGTTAACAGTCGAAATGCTCGAAGAAGTCATCGAAAATTGGACTTAACGGATGCACTATCTGAGATTTAGCGCCGACCAATATTTTAAAGAGATAATCTTCAAAAAATAGATCCCAAAGAATCTTCTTTAGAACGATAATAAACATTATCCATTAAATTTTAGTTTTCTGTGGTTTTTCATTAAGTAGGGAACCTCCCCTTTATATATATGTATATACATATATGTGCTTTATATGGTCTGCGACTTTTCCTTCTTTCCTTGAATTTTATCGCGAAAAATTTTACATGGAATGCAGAATATTTTTGGACTGCAATGCACGGTTGGTACAAATAAAGAGAAACTCTACATTTGTCATGTAACTTAAAGTTTTCCTACAGGGTAGCAACATTTATGGTAAGCAGGAGTAAGTATGTATTCGGAGATATACCTCTATGAGCATAACAGAAAGCAACGTACTCTTGATTCATCGGAACATGACTTTGTAATTGTAAACAGCGGTAATGGCTGCAGGTGCGCAGGCTTTTCCGATTTTATTTGTACTCACACGAATTGCAACGAAGTGAAAAATATAAGCAGATTAATTTGTTGAAAATAAAATTGAGATTTCCTCATACAGATTGAACAATATTTACGAATGCTGACAATAAACAATGTTTTTTTCTTTATACAAATTTTGTTTACTACCGAAAAGTACCCCCAGCTAACAAAATAATATATGGGCTTAATATGCTTTGTTCTAGCTTTGGTCTCGACGTCCAATCTAATAATGGCTGTCTTCGAAAAAGTAGGCGGATAAGTGGCACAGCCGCTTTATTTAATGCTACAAAGGTTTGTATATTTTAGATCACTATTGTGCATGGTCCAAATGATAAATTACAATACAATTTTCTTGTTTTTCTGGTATTTTTTAAACTCAAAACCAATTAAAATATTTTATAGAAAACCACATAAAAAACACTTTGTTGCAGTTCTTGCGTTTGATAAGTGGCATATTGCCCTTTGAAAGTCCAACTCGTTTATCGAACAGGATATACTAAGTTGGCCAAGCAGTTAATAACACACAGAGGGAAACGTCGGAGGCCTGATAAAATCTGAATATCTAAAGGTTCTCAATAAACAACTGAGTCTATTTTGTCCGCTTGTCGGTTTGTTTATACGCTAACTTGGCCCTCAGTTTTTAAGGTATCGGTCTGATAGTGTGTAAAGGTTCTTTTCTACCCGAGACATTGCTCATTTGTAGGAACCCTCGATATCGGATCACTAGAGCATATAGCTACTATATAAACCAAATTATCAACATCACGTCCTTGTATGGAAAACGTTTTTTATTTCTCGAGATATATTCATGAATTATTTACCAGGTAAAGAGCTAACTATGAAGTTCATGCATTGCTCAAAGGGGCTTTAAAGCTAAAATCTCAACACTTACCACAAAAATATACGAGCTTAGGCCAAATATTCAGCGTAATAACAGGCGCCAATTATTTATAGATTATATGATAAATATTATTGAGGGCATAAAGTTTAATATTTCCAGAAATTTACTTTTACAAATTTTCCATTTAATTTTAAATGTTTTGCAATTACGAGAACTTTTCTATGCTATTTCAAGCTGTGATATTTACAAAACCAAATTACAAAATTATTTATTTCATCGAATGCTCTTTTCATGAAACTCCACACACATCTTTGTATCTCTTCATCGTAAGTAACTGTTCCAATAGTTGAGCTGCGCTGCTAAACAATCACGAACCATAAAGAAGAAAATGTATATAATAAATTCGCTTGTCAGCCAGCCATTCAGTTGAAATTCCACGAATAATATTCCGAGAGCATAACAAACTTTTTTGCGGCACTATTTCAACTAATTCCACCGCATCTCACTTCACAGTTGAGCCACAGCAACAACGAAGTATATTTACAGGCGCACGTCTTTTGTCGCCTCACACACACGCGCGCGCGCACACTTGTGTCACTCACCACTCGCATTTCAGAAAGTTATGAATTCCGAAAACGTCGTATTTATTAGTATAATTTGCTTTGTTTATTATTGCTGTTGTTTTTGTTCTGCTGCGACATTATACTGCATATTAATTATGAACATTAAACAAATTACCCAGCACTGCATAGACACGCACAAGCAAGGGAATGGAGATTTGTGGATGATGGGAGTAAGGCGGGAATGTCAACAAAAATGACAACAACTTTTCTGTCAACAAAAAAAAAAAAACAAATGAAAACAAAAAATCGAAGAAAATACTTAATAATCGAGGCTGCGAGTAGTTATGTCCCAAGGGGAAAGGGCTGCTTCTGCATTTTGATGAAGCCATTTAGACGGCGAAAACTGGCAGAAAGATCAACATGAAATTACCCTAATGAAATTAATGTCTCACATATTTGCGTAGTGAATGTCTGCGACGTAAAAGTTTCGCTGACGAACTCTGACGAAACATTCGGCCATAATTAGGCGTAAATGCTGCTTAAGTTAAGGCTATGTATATTTTGACGTTATAGCGAATTTATGCTGCGTATTAACTCTAGTTTTGGTGGGTGGCAAGAGACAGTAAACAAGTGTAATATTTTGGAGGCCTATAATTGTTTGTGTTTCTTGGAAATGATTTAAATTATTAGTAGTTTAACAAATTAAACCCAAAACAATTGTGGGTGTTGCATAATGACAGCGAACAACAATGACAAATAGGCATAAAATAAACTGAGCTTTGATAAGTCGCCAACTGTTGATTACCATCTTATTAATATTTTGAAGTTTCAAAGAAAATGACGAAGGTCGGATATTATAGATTCAGATTTTTTCCAGCTAATTTTTTGTCAAATTACTAAAAATTTTGTCATTCAAATTATTATTCATTGTAAAAAGTTGAATTATGGAGGTTAGGACTAACATTCATATCTGTTAAGGGTATGAAAATTTAAAGATTTCGATTTTTGGTTTTGTCTTATTAAATATTTAAAATACTCTCCAAATATTTTAAATCTATTCGAGTAATAGCCTTGACAGACGGCAGCGTTAATCCGGATTAACTGCGCACTTAATCAGATCCAAATTTGTAGGTGACAGACGGCAGCTATGCGAGTTTGAAACTCTCATAAACAGCTCATTGTCCTTTTTATAATATTTTCAATGAAATTTGATAGAAGATAAACATTACGGTTGTTAGCCGACCAATTTTTACCAAACCATTTTTTATTACAAAAACATATAAACACATTATTTTTAAAACTGCATCATAACATAGAAGTTTTATTGATATTATATTGAGAATTTGATAAAAAGCTGTCAGGGTTGCTTGTATTTCATTCACAATAGACGAAAATCTCACAAACTCCCTAAAATTTTGAGAGTTATTTTTGGATTCAGCAACGGAGTTAGCTGTGGTAACTCCTGAATTAATCCCGAAAAATGCAATTAATCTGGTTTAACGCTGCCGTCTGTCAATACAACATATAGCTGCCATACAAGCTATAACATATCTAAAACTGAACGTTACATTTTTCCTTTTTTCTTCGTTCCATAATGAATGTAACATACCAAGGAAAATTTCCGGTATTTTGATTTTAGACGAACAATGAATTAGTTGTGCTGTGGGCGACAAGAGAATTTTTTTGTTTTTTGATACGTCAAAGGAAATTAGGTACTCAACAGTTCATCTGAATAAATGAAGTTTATCAAAATTCATCTCCAAAAATTCGCTTTAAAGATTTTGTGATTTTTTTTCTTCAAATTATATTTATGTCTTTCATAGTTTTTTATTATGAAATATGTTATAAGAAATTACAGTATCTGTTGATTGATAGAATCTTGCTAAATTAAACTAATATTTATTTATAATTACAAAATATGTGCGTAAAAGCTGCGATCTTATCTGCGTTGTCTAGCATACCCAGATCAATAGCTATACCTAAGAAAACTTGCATTACAGCAGTCGATGTTTTGTTACTCATATAGTGACTGAAACCTAACATCAATGAGTGACGTGGGAACTGTTTCATTCCTTGAAAATTTCATATTTGACATAACATCGAGGCCAATAAGGTAAATTTTCAGCAACGGATCACGCTACTGTGATCAAATTGAAAGGTGAATGTTGTTCATTTCATCTCCTTCAAAGTAATCCCCTCCCGCTGCAATACACTTATGCCAACGAACTTGCCAGTCATAATAAAGCTTGGAAAAGTCTCCCGTCGTGATTGCCATCAGAGCCTTCTTCGATTCAGCTTTTAAATCCTCAATTGAGTCAAAACGGTGTCTTCGGAGTGGTCATGTGAATTTGCTGAATAGCCAGAAGTTCCACGAAGGTAAATCAGGCGAATGCGGTGGCTGTGGCACGATGTTAGTTGCAAAATGTGAGGACCGAACGCTTTATGAAGCACGAAATACTATTACCAACTACCATCTGTATGATTTCTATTAGGTATTAAAAAATATAGAGTTTTTGTAAAGCAACTTGTGTTAGTTTACAAAAAAGTGGATCATAAAGCATTTCGTGCGTTAACTAAGCATTGCTTTTTCAGGGAATAAATGAATAAATGAATTCAGTAAAATTTAGTAAAAATCGAAGAATTCACTTTTAGAGCCCCACAAAACGACGCTTATCTTAAATACTAATAAATATTTTGAGGTGAAATTTGGCATAGCTGTCAATAACAGTACTACCAACCTACTGAAAATAAAGATTTACCGATTCGAAAAATAAGCGAAGTAGCTATAAATTGAAAATCCTTTCAATTTGATCACAGATATATTATTCGCATGATGACACTAAATTTATAAATAACTGAAATTGTTTTAGTTCATATTGAGATGGTTTTGCCACCGGCTACAAGGCTTTCTCATATTGCCTATTTTGAATGAATTTTCGACTCGAATTGAGTGCTTTTAAAGCTTAAGCCTTATCATTTTTAGCCACTAAAGCCTAAAAGGTAGCAACTTCCTTTATTTCCAACAGGATATAAAAGCCCAGAGAAGAAAATTTAAATTTTGATACTCTCGCAGCATGTTGCCACAGAGTGTAAAATGGTTTTGTTCTAATAATCACGATGACGAGACGATTTCAATTTCGAGTATTTGTCTGTCTGTTAGACTAAAGCTAAACCAACCAATCTTGCTCAGACGAAGCCCTTTTAGCACTGTTTTAAATACTGTGGAAATGTGCAAAATCAGGAAATAATCAGTCCCCAACACACCTTATAACGTTTAGGTTGAAAACTACTAAAATTGCTTCAATTACTGAATAAATGTGCCACAATCTTAAAATTGTAAAAATGTGATAATATGTATTGCACCGCACATCTTTAGATAAAATCCTTTATCTCGAGAACAACTTGCTTAACTTCAACCCAATTTGGTGTTAGAGTTTACTGAAATATTGCTATCATACACTATAAAAATGGAAGAAATCGGATGAAAATCTCGGCTTCTTTCTTGCGTATATAACAAGCTCTTAAATCAAAACTGATTTTTTTTTACTTTACAGTATATAAATCAAACTACAAATCAATGAAGTTATCTAATAAAACTTCTCACATCGTGGAAACTTTCCACTTTCGTGTTCATTTTACTTTCAAAACTGTTAAAACCGAACTATATCTTTTCAAAACACCAAATCTGTGGTCCCCAATGATAATGGCTGATTTCTACAACATACATCAGTCAATTGTGATGTCTAATATTGAAATTTGATAAGAATATTGTTCTGATAATAGTATGTCTGTGCGACAAAAATGGATCAAATCGGTTCAAACTTTCCTTAGCTGTAATAAATATTTTAGAACTTCCGGTTGACCGTATACCGCATCTATCGGTCGATATGTAAGAAATCTTAATGAACTTCAGAAAGAATCCCTTTCTAATAGCAGTGCATCCTGTTACCTAAAAAGAATTAGATCAGGCCGACACATCCTATTTTCCACCGTAAAACTACCAACGAGTGTTGTTTTAAGTTTTTCCCTTACACTTAAAAACCGAGGGCAATAAAAGAATACATGCTCAGAGTCTTCTAAGCACTCTGAACACGTCGGACAATTCGGACTAAAGTCGTGCTGGAATCTGTACAGGTAGCTTCTAAAGCACCCATGCCCACTTAGTATTAGGGTTAGGAAATCCAGGTCCCCATGTCGTCTGTCGATCCAGGAATGGATGTCCGGTATTAGTCTGTAGGTCCACCGTCCTTTGAGTGAGGTTTGCCACCGCTGCTGCCATATCGTTAAGCTTTTCACTCTCTCTTCTCTTTTGGCTCCTTTAGATGGCTCTGGTAATTGGTATACTCGTTCGTATTCGTCACCCTGGATGTCAATGGGCATCATACTGGCTATTACTTCAGCAGCATCACTTGAAATTGTTCGGAAAGCACTGAGAACTCTTAGTGCCGACAGCCTGTGCATATCGGAGCCGCATATAACATAACCGATCTCATTACCTTTGCGAGTAAAAAACGCCGGTTGGAACGCACGCAGCCTTTATTTGCCATCATTCTTGATAAGGCATTCATGATTTTATTCGCTTTACCTGCAGTGTATCCTAGGTGATCCTTAAATTTGAGACTTGAGTCTACTATTACTCCTAGATATTTTAGGTGTGGCTGTGAGTGAGTCTCGCACTCCCCTATGGTCAGAGATATACTTCCCTCTACTTTTCTTGTACTTATGAGCAATACTTCAGTCTTTTGCTCAGCCAGTTCTAAACTCATTGAGGAGAACCATTGGCGCAAACCGTTTATGCACTCATTACATTTGCTCCGAAGGTCGTCGAGGTGTTTAGCCACTGCTACCACAATAAGGTCGTCTGCGTATGCAACTAATTTAATAGCTTTCGGTTGGTGTCTCCTTAGCACCCCACCATACATTATGTTCCATAGAAGGGGGCCTAGTACCGAGCCTTGCGGTACTCCACTCGAAATTGAGTAGCTCTTAGTGCCTTCATCTGTATAGTATAGTAGTCTCCTGTTTTTAAAATAACTCATGACAATTTCCATAAGATATTGAGGAGCACGTATTTCATATAGAGCTTTGATTATGTTTGCCCACTTTGCTGAGTTAAAGGCATTTTTCACATCCAGGGTGATCAGCGCACAATATTTTTTCGTTCCGCCTTTCCATCGCTTGCCACTTACTGCGCATTTCGCAGTGTCAACGACATTGTATAGTGCGTCAATGGTGGACCTCTTTTTCATAAAGCCGTATTGTCTTTCTGATAATCCGCCGGCTTTCTGGATTGCTAATTCCAAGCGGTTTCTTACTATGCTTTCATATACTTTGCCAATAGTGTCAAGCATGCACAGAGGTCGATATGAAGATGGTTCCTCCGGAGGCTTTTTTGGTTTAGGAAGTAGAACCAATCGCTGGACTTTCCATGGGTCGGGAAATATTCCTTCTTTTAAGCACGCATTGTACATTTTTACGAATAATTTAGGTTTCAGTATCACGGCTTCCTTTAGGGCTCTGTTTGGAATGCCATCTAATCCAGGTGCTTTGCTGCTTTTAATTTCCTTAACCTATATGTAACAATTTGTAAGTTTTCCTATTTTTCACATTGCGCATGTAATATGTTCGGTTACTCCCAAATCTAGCACTTCCTTACTTATTTTTGTTTTATTTTCCATTCTAAATATTCAAGCGCACATACTTACTTCAATTTGTTGACACTTGCATTCATATTTACTTGCTATTAGAGTAATTCGCAAATTTCAATCTTTATGCCAGAACCAGCCCAAGCAAAGCTGCAAGAGACCCACAGCTCTATTTACCGTTATACTATTATTTTCGTCTTTTCTACATTCATTTTGTGTTCAATTTGTGGCGAAGAGCCTTTATTTGTTTGGCCATTCGTGTGTAAGGTTTTTGTGCAAATATTGTATTATCCAGTCGGCAAAAGCACTCTCGCATGTGTGTATGGCTGTTTTATAGTTGTTGGTGAGCGTATACGGTTTAAAGTGAAAAATCCTGGTGAGCAAACGATTTGGTCAAACCCGGCAGCAAGGTAATGCCACTGACAGCATTGACAGTGAGCGCTGAGTATTTAACTTTACTGTGTGTGTGTGAGTGTCGGTGAAATGTCCTAATTCACCACGAAAATATCGTGAACACTTAAGTAACCATCAAAACACCGAAACATCGTGTGGCACCTGCACAAATATTTGTTTGTACTATGTGTGTATAAATCTGCCACAGATTTAATCGAAACACATACATATGTACTTGTATTTATATGCATCAGCACACATCCACACATGTGCTTGCACTTGTGCACATTTCTGGGGCGGCAGCATCTACAGCCAAGCGGCCAACCAAAAATAAATTGTCCTTTACCTTTCACTATTTTCTTTACGATTCCAACGAAATACCAGCACTTTGCCGATTTGTAGTTGTTGCATAAGCTTTAACTGCTTTCGTTAGTGTTTACATTTCTCTCGCTTATATAAAATGTCTATATCATGTAAAGTTGTGCATCTGTTTGTATTAGTCATATAAAAACATATATGTATGTGTGTGTGCTTTCTGCAGTTCACTATAGACGTACTTTGAATGAGACACAAAAATCCTTTTAAAACTACAAAACGCTTTCAATTTCTCTCTCACATTTTGATTTGAGTGTAAACAGATTCAGTGACTATATGTGCATAACTTCAATATATATTGAAATGTATGCATAAACACTAAAGGCATATGTATATAGGGTTTATGCATTTAAAAATATAAAACGAAATGTAAGGAAATCGCTTAATTGTTAAAGTATTTTCGATACCAAGACTTTTGAGTATTTAAGTATGTACATCGACATAACCTTGCCAGCCAACTGTTGCGTTTCTTGACGCCTTAGAGCGGTTCATAGTGCGAAGTTCACTCGAATGTCTGTCGATTGGACTTCTCTTGAACAGCTCCAAACACTGCTTCGAATCTTCAACTCGCGCATTTTGAAGTTTACATCTTAACACGAATTGAATTCTAGTAACGTCATCTATGGCATCTTTTAAAATTCAAGAAAGATTCCAAATCATAGCGCTGGTAAATCGGTTCACATCTTACCTCATATAAAACATCAAGTCGCACAAAACATATAAGCAGTTCAGGTGAAGTTTGGAAGAGTTCTGAACTGGAAGTACGTGCCAGAGTTACGACTTATTCCCGACATCTGATTTTACTGCTACCACTGTTAGAGGAAGTTTGACAGTCCTCGAAAAGCACTTTGTTTTATGAAATCCATGGTTTGGTGGCGGAGCTTTTGAAAAGTCTTTTCATCTCTGCGCTTCCATGAAAAGTGGGTTAAAAACTGAGTGTCCAGTATGTTGTTTTTGAAGGCGTGGTAAAGTACAGGGTGACACACAAGTCGTGTTACAAAAACAAACCGTAATAACTTTTTTCATAGTCTTATAGCACTGACAGACGAGCAAAATTAATGCGCCTTAAGCAACATTAATGCGCATTGAAATTTTATGGTGACAGACGGACGACTTGTGCATTTAGACAGCTGATAGTGAAATTTGTTCGTTTATTAAAAAAAAAGTGAAATAAAAGTGTGCAAAAAAGTTAAGAATATTGGAAAAATGGATAGCAAACTGTGCGTTGTTTATTTTTTGCTCTCTAAAAGTATTAAAATTTGTTTTTGTTAATATACTTGCACATAATTGAATTAGCAATATAAAAACTGTTTACCTCTGAAGCTGTAGCTAAATGCACGGAATTTTTGTGCATTACAAACTTGCATTAACATGGGTCAATTGCGCAAGTAAATGTAAATTAAGCCCGCTAATGCATATTAGCGCTGTCGGCTGCCAGGGCTACTAGTTCTTTTTTATATTTTATAGCAATAAATATCAGGGTATAATATTTATTCCGAAAAAATTGAAATTTTCTTAAACTAACTCAAAATCAGAGTCGAATGCTATTATTTATAAATATATAAACTATTTTTAATAGTTTGTTTTCAGTTTTGATATTTTATATTATGAAAAATTGTAATTGAAAACCTAGATGTGTACAAAATTATACTATATATGCATATTGAGCAATGGCAACATTGTTCAAATGCAAACAAACAAAGATGGCTGATTTCTACGGGCTCAACTTTTGACACATTTTGCTCGCTACGGTCGGCAACTGAAGAAGGGAGGAGCAGAAATCGCTGATCCAGCCTTTACTCTTACGCCGTTTTTTGGCCCGACAATATAGTAGGCCTTGATGAAACTATGCACTTCACAGTAACTTGTTCCGGGTGAAGTTCCGTCTCGTGGATTACTTCTGGATTTGATTCAACCTACATACGGCAGTTTTGCTTATATACATTTCTGTTTAGATCAAAATGAGCATCATCAAATTTAAACAAGCAATTTATCAAATTAATGTCTTCTGCGGCCATTTCAATCATATGTTGGCCAAATTCCAGGCAAATCTAGAGGGTTTACCCTACTTTTTATTTGAATTTTGTACGGAGACCGTCTGCTAACTCCAAGTTGCTAGTCGAAACTCTTGGATTTGTCTGAGTTGATGATGCAATAGCCGCTATTGTTTCTTGAGCACGAACATAAGGATGTCGATGGTACGGTCTTTTGGGGATACTTCCTGATTCGGCAAACATGCTTACCAACCTCATAATGGTCAATCAACTCGGGGAAGTATCGCCAAAATCATTTCTGAGTTACCTTAAATATAATAATATAAACCACCTTTTCGATATCCCAAGCATTAATTTAGGAAAAATATGAATAATAATAGTTTGCCAAATGAAAAAAGTCGATAAAAAACACAGAAAAAAATATTATGGGTTGGTTTTAGTAGCACGACTCGTGCGCCACCATGTAATTAATCAATACTCTCTGCGATAAATAGCATTGTATCTTCCAGCAAGATTCTGCTCCAGCACATAAAAGCAAAAACTACCCAACACTGGCTTAAAATCAGTATTCTTATTTTCATAGCTGCAGTTGTAACAGAAATTATGGCGGGACTTAGTATACATATGTATATATAACGTGCTCTCCGTCATTTTCTTCTGGGCAAACTTAATATATAAAACAAAATAAAATAAAAATATATGTATGAAGAAATGTTTTTCAATTAAAAAAAAATTACATGCAAACTAAGTAATTTCGAGAGTGAGTAAAACATGCAAGCGACTTTTTTCAGTTCGATGGCCGAACTGAAAATATTAGTATATTCATATTTCAACAGCATTCGAAATGTTGATAAAAAACCGCAGAGGGTTCCCTTTCAAAAGCACTTTGAACAAAATAAATAATTGTATATTAGTTAAAAACAAAGCCGTAACTTGACGCTGAATATGCGAGACTTCCTAGAAAATATTTGTTTTGCTCTTATATTTATTTATTGCCACTTTGGCTTCCTTCTTTATGTAAATATCGCACGTCAATATTTTACGGTAGAAGCCCGAAAAATAGATCTTAATTTTCATTGTAATCGTCTAAAATTGCGCGGCAATTGGACAATTTTAAAACGCTCCAAAGCATAGCACTAAAAATCAAAAGTGAAAGCACCACAATGGTTGCACGATGGCGATAGTGGTCCTGATGGCGGGCAAGGCGGGCTTTTGCCGACAGACGCATAAATAAATTGGCATTTTTCTGTAGCTATTTTGGATTCGCTCTCTCTCTTGTTTGTCAGCAGCAGACACTTTTCAATATTGTAAGTGAACCGTTGTTTGTATTGCCGATGTTTCTGACTGTCCTTTTGTTTGTTTAACGTGCATGTATCCCATAGTAAAATCTACTATAACTAGTTCTATTGCAACTAATTTAATCAGCATTCTAGCAAGAGTAAGGAATTTTTCCTTTATCTTTTGATGAACGAAGATTATTGATACATTTGGGTCAGTCAAGACAGATATTACTGTCTTTGATTATCATTTCTCTGCTCTATATTTTTGAGCACTGCTCTATTGTTATCAATTTACAATTGAAAGCAACAACAATGTAGACGGTAATGAGTTTGGTATAAGAGAGTTTGTCCTGGGTTATCATAGTGAAGTATTATAACTGCTTTCTTCAAGACACTAAGTTTTGTTTCTCTGGCTTTAAGCAAGATTTACTTTTCTGAATGACGAAAAATCAAATATCTGTTAAAATGGGACTCCAAAATCAGTTAAAAAAATGTATTTACTTATCAAAGAAAGCTGGCACACCCTAACTAAAGAGAGGGCGCTCTATTTTTAACTTTCAGAAAATTATCATAAATCTAAGCATATCTCAATCGATCCTTTTATACCGCAAACTAGTTCTCATCCGACCAGTGTGTTACTGCATTTCACGTTACTTCTACATGTGAGTGTATGTGTGTTTGCTTACATTTTCACCGAGAGCTGGCGGCAAAATGTTTTTCTTTCTACACATATACATACATATGTATGTATTTGTTCCTTTGTATAACTGTTTTTTATATTTCTCAGTCCTTTATCAATTTGCTCCAACGCAACCCACAATTGATAAGCCAACAATGTTGCATGACGCCAGGTTCGGGGTCGCGGTCATGACGCGACTGAGGCAAAAGCTGCCGCCAGTGTCAGCAGTGTTCCTTTGTCATTGGCAACGTTTGCTAACCGCTCTTTTCTTTTTGCCGCAATTTTCAATTGTTGTAGTTATTGTTGTGGGTTCTTGGCTTGGCAGCAATCGACCGCAATAACCACAGTTATTGTCGCCGCCAACAGTGACAGCTCCGCAACTTGGCAGCGCAGCGATCGAGCACCAACCGACAACGCACCAATGACAGTCATCACTCTGTCAAAGTGACAAATTGGGTCGTTTGCTCGCCTGCTTGACAATGTCGCAAGCAAACAAGTGTACATATACATATTTATACATGCAAGTAAGTCTGTACTAACCCCACGAAAGCATTCGGGCACGTGTATATATGGTAGAGGAAACATATGTACGTGTGCGCGAGTGTTTTTATTTGAAAAATTATTTCACCGCTAATGTTGGTCAGCGTGTATTTTTTACCGAAGCATAACGCTCCCGTCCTGTTTTCGTTCTCTTTTTTCCCCAGGATACACGTTGTTTATAGTCTTCTATGCATTACTTATATCGTATATATCCAGTTATTGTATGTCGGGTTGTTTGTCAAGCGTGGTGACCCACATTTAAAGGTTGTTTATGATATCAAATAAACATAGAACATAAATGGCTGCAGATTCACCTTCTATACGTAATCACAACAACAATAGGTGAAATAAAAAATTTAAAGCTGTGTACAAACACACATTACATAAGCTTATAAAATATGTATAGAATTGCTGGCATTCGTAGCTTTTTTAATTGGAGAAAAAAGTTATTTTCATAAATTTGTTTGAATTGTAAGCGTTTCACTTTAAATCTTAATTTAGTCAATTAACAAATCCACAAAGCTTTTTTATATAAGAAGAAACGCTAGTTAGTGAAGTTAAGGGGTTGTCAGAAAGGCCTTACTGGGAGGGTCTAATTTTTCGCATGAAAACGGTGCATCTTATAATTTTAGCCAAGTTAGTATTCTCAGTTATACTCTGTTATTAACAAATCACATCAGTACTTCTCAATATATGTATGTATACTATAGGACATCCACACAATGACAGATAGTGCGTGAAATTATTGAAACTTCTTCAACCTGTTTGACAAAGCAAACAAACAAAAAATTTCACCACTTCGGCTCTATTATATATAGAACATGCACACATGAGAGGTAAAAAAGTTAACGAGCCTTAATGAAATAGTCCGAAATTTGAAAAAATAATTCAGGAAATCCGGAGCACAACGTTTTGGAACTCACTGAAGTGGACGATATTTGCAAAACTCGAAACATCGACGCGTTATATGGTAGACAAGGTGTATGTACAGCAGAGTGAGAGTCTTTAAGTTACTCATTACTATGGGAACCATACTAAACTCAGAGAATGTTAAATCGGGCTATTTGGCAGATCATCTTTTGTCTCAGTCTACCTACTTCCCTGCATCTTGTTCTGCCTTATTTCAAATGCACAATCTCCGCTCACTGGGTAGAGAGAAATGTGTTCACTCTTAACCTGAATACCATTGAAGTCTGCCTAAGGAACATTTTTGTATAAAAACATCTTTCATGTTTGCCAATTAGAGCACACTACAATTATCGAAATGAAATCTGTGTTAATTTCAACGACTTTGAACCATTATAGCAAACAACGTACCAAGTTAAGCCAGTGTAAAATTATTTATGTTAAGGAACATCTTAGAGTTCTTGGAACATTGTTCAATTTGTGGAATAGTGAATAAATTCGATATTCAATCTGCTGGAGCGTAAAAACGTCGCATGCAACAGTTGAAACTTTAATCATGTTTTTCTCGAAATCACATTTTTCAAATCGAATGATGCTACCACCGCTCTTATTCACTATAAATTTTAAATCTTAATTCACAGTATTTTTATTTACATAGGTTAACTATATATATATAAATATATATTTTTATATAATATATAAAAATTCAATAAAAATACCGCAAGACTTTTTTGACAACACATTATAATCTAAAGTACTTTTCTATGCAGGTTAATAGGAAGTTTTTGTTTTATTTCGAATAGCACGAGTTACAAGAACAACCATCGTTTGAAAAGGTCTACATAAGGAACATGATTCCCAAAGTTGTATCAGAGATTCCATTTCGTATTAATACCTGCTCATGTGATCAAAAAGAAAGGTTTGTTAAACGTAAATTCTTTATTATAGCCTTCAAGACCTTTTACTATTCGGTTTTTATCTCCACAATAGTGGCAAATGCGTCCTTGCATTGGCCTTTGGAATTTACTCAATAGCCAGAAGCGAAAGAGGTGATGCGTGTTCACATGAGGTGAGTGTTTGACGAAAAAATCGTAAAGCGT
>NC_052500.1:31737190-31809828 GCF_016617805.1 Bactrocera tryoni | reverse complement strand
TTCAAATCTGATAACTGAATTTTTCTATCACCCACAGATATTTTGTAACCTGCGGCTTTAGATTTTACAATATATAAAATTTCATTATATTGCATCGTCTCATATTTTCTTAAGATCAGGGATATATGCGGTTTAGACCGGTTCCGCCTGCTTGTTTGAAGTACTTATAAACAGCGTTTTTTCCTTGCATTTTATTTTACAAAATTTAACAGTAGACTAAAGGTGCCCGAATCGGTTACGTGTTCTATGTTTGGATAGCAAAACGTTTTTGAGATCACATTCTTTTACGTTTTTGAAATTACTGTGTTTAAGATTTTTAGGTACAATGCCTAGGCAGTGCGTAAATAGTGCCAACACTTTTTGTTATGTGTGCGGAAAACGAACTTTTAGATCCCAAAAACGTAATTTTACTCCACTTAAGCTAAAAGCTTACGCCCTTTATTTTGGTGTTAAAGTTGGTGCCAAAGACAAAGCATGTGTCCCTCATATCTGTTGTAAAACTTGTGTCACATTGTTAGCAGCTTGGTTAAAAGGTTCAAATCGTAAAATGCCCTTTGCAGTGCCAATGGTTTGGAGAGAACCTAGAGACCATGTTATAGACTGCTATTTTTGCCTCACGAATATTAAAGGTATTGGACAAAAGCATCAGAATCTTGCAGTCTCGATGAAGAACTAGAACCGACTAGCTCTTCAAGTGATGTTACCGAAATTGCAAAGGAAATGACAACCGATCCTTTATTTGATTTACCAGGAAGTTCAACAGTGCCGCATTTAATTTCATAGGGTGAACTTAATGACTTAGTTCGAGATCTAAACCTTTCAAAATCGCATTCCAAACTTTTAGTATCCAGATTAAAGGGTTGGAACCTTCTTCAAAATGATGTGAATATTACTTTTTACAGAAAAAGGCAGAAAGACCTCACAAATTGCTTTCTTCAAGAAAGGGATCTAGTACACTGTTCAGAAGTTAACCTTTTGTTTAACGCACTAGGACAGAAACATGATCCACGTGATTGGCGTCTATTCATTGATTCCTTTAAACTTAGTTTAAAGGCAGTATTGGTTCATAACGGTAACAAAAAATTCATCTGTGCTCTTAATTCATGCGATCCATATGAAGGAATCATATGAGAATATGAGAGTTCTTTTAGAGCACATCCGTTATCATGAGTATGGTTGGGAAATATGTGGAGATCTAAAAGTAATAGGTTGTTTCTTCCTTTGCGAATGGGACATCCGTGCGAGAGACTGTTATTATGTACAGAGGAAGTGGCCAGTACATCAGGCACTCACTCCGGGACAAAACAGCCTTACCAGTGAACCTCTAGTTAATCCCAAAAAGGTTTAACTACCACCTTTGAATATTAAGTTGGGTTTAACTGTCAGTGAAGCAAAAATTAAGGAGGGCAAATAAAAGAACGAATGAAAGAAAAAACATTTGAGGAAATGCTCAATGAAACTGAAGTACGAGCCTGAAGTGCCTTTAAAAGCGTTATTAATTATTAAAAATTTTCTTGAAAATGTTAAATCTGACAATTACAAAGATCTTGTGAGTGAACTACTTACTGCCTATAAAAAATGGGTTGCAACATGTCCGTTAAAATTCACTTTCTGGACTTCCATCTGGATTTTTTCCCCGAAAATTTAGAGGACGTAAGTGACAACCATGGGGAACAGTTCCACCAAGACATTTCTGCTATGGAAAAACGGTACCTGGGCAAGTGGAGTGCCAGTTTGTTTGCCGTATACCAATGAATATTGTTAAGGGATACTCAAAAACAAAATATCGTCGAAAAACATCGACAGTAACATTTTAAGATACTCTTTGGTTAATAAAATAATGTAACAATAACATGGCTATCGCAGCTTTTTTTAACCAAAAATCTGTATAGCAAAAATACTATAGGTGACAGAAGAAATCTGTAGCAATTTTCTGAATTTATGGCAATTTTTACATAATAAACACTTTGTTCTGTTCATGTCACAAAAAACAAGTGGATTTTTATTCACCAGTGTAATTCGTCGATAGAATTTTTCCTAAAATTCTTCGATTCAAGACTTACGAATTTGTAAAGCATTGTTATGCTGGAAAATTTTTGAGATTTTGCAATAGGAGAAATACATACATATCCTTTACATACTCTAATATTGACGAATATTTTTACGCTTAAATATATTTTTTGACAGCTTACTACATACTTTTGCATAAGTAGATTCATTTGGAAACTAACTGACAATAAAATAAGAGTTTTTGAAGTTTGGGTATGAATTGTGTAATAGGAAAATTAAAAGTATTGCTTATCTTAGCTAAAACATTTTCCCATCTTTCCAAAAGAATTGTGCCAATTTGACCAAGAACGAATCCAGCCTATTTTTGATACTTGTTTTGATACTAACCTTATTCGATAAGAACGCGTGTATCAACGGGAACAAGTAGTTGTCAGAAGCGGCATGGACTGCGCTATAAGGTAAGTGAGGCGAAACTACCCCGCGGCTCTTTTCCAAATAGTTAGTCCGGCTTTAGAAGTTCACGTCCACGTCCTTCTGATCCAACGAAACATAGAGCTCTTTTAAAAATTTCCTTAGCGTCAAGGATATTCGGATTTGCCGTTGATTTGAGTAGTTGGCTATACAATCACATATGACTTTATGTATTTAGTGCTGTCGTAATGGATACGTCTTTCATCACCAATCTTAATTCGATGCAAAAACGACTTCCATATGTAGCGTTGAAGCAGCATTTCTGACACACAAGATTGCTTATCAACGCCTCTTGACTTTAATGATGCTTTAAAACGTTTTGGCAGGACTGCTTGAGCGACTCCAGAGGATCTGCGAGCACATCATCAAACTTTGTTGGTCTCCCGGGCCGCCTTCGCATTCCAAGCCAAAATCACCATTTTTAAGTCGTACAAGCCACCTACGGAACGTTTGCACAACTTATTCATTATAAATGTCCACTAAAATCCGAAGACTTTTGACTGAGACTTTTTTATAATAAAATTAAATTTAACTTCCCGCTTTGCATTCACATTTTGAGTGAAAAACATTGTTATTTACACTTTGAATGAACTATACGGATATACAGTTAGTAGATATATACATATAATATATACCATAATAATATATATAAATATATATAAAGCTGTATGAAGAGACAAATTGGACTCCGTACGCCGGTCCGTTAACCCGCAAGTGAAATGAGTAAGGGCTTTATACATAGGAACCGGTGTAAAAATTGTACAATAGTCATCGCAATTTCCAGCCTATTTTGACCAAGTTCATTACGCAACAGTATCCTGACAACTTTATATTAAAGTCAGAAAATCGGAATGAGATCACATTCACGCTTTCTTCGCTTAGAACATAACTTTAATTACCCTCTAATATTTTTACTATTCAATAAGAAAATAAAGCACCAATGAAAATATTGGATTAAAAGTTTGCACAAATACAATAGTCCCTCAAAAGTATGACCTTAGGGTAACCACTTCTCATTACTATATACAAGATCCTATGCTGGACTTCATTATTCATGTGTGTTCTAAAGATAATGAAGTGAAATGCATGGAATGCTCTACACCTTAGGGTAAACTCTATATCCCTAACATAATAGGGGTATTCTCTTGCTCTTGTAAAACCCTTGCACGGGGCACGAATTGCAGATATTTCCTCTTGGTGCACCGGCACAACAACAAACACACGCAGAAAATTATTTGCAATGGCTGTAAAATATGTCAGACCGAAACCCATGCTTATTTTCGTACAATGACACGAAAAAAAATAATTGCAACCCTGTGCTAGCTGTCATTTTACTTAAATACATTTTTTGACGTTAAATTGTTGAGGAAGGTAAATTTTAAATTGATTTTATAATTTCTATTTAAATTATAAAGATTTGTTACAGTTTTTTTGTTAAAAATGAATGCAGAAGGTGCGCCAATTCACAATAGCCATACACAATAGTCATTTACAATAAATTGACCGAATCAGTTCATATATCACTAGATTCTGCAATGGGTGCTCTCGTGCTCTTGTAAAGCATTTCGGTTTGCAATCTGCAATCTTGTAAGAGCAAGAGAATTCCCCTAATAATTTCTACTACTCCCATTGATTTGTCTGTACCATATTTACTCAATATTTTAAATATATTTGATTGAGTGATTTAAATACAAATATTTCCGACACGAAGCAAAGTGTAGTAATGACATTAAGTGAGTCTACGGCCTATAATACATTGTGACAAAGAAGTAGCCGGCAATTAAATTCCCCGTGTAAATGATAAGTAAGAAAGTAAAGTCTTCAAAGATGGTGGACGGTGGTGGGTATGGAACGCGACCTTGCCCACCTCGTTCCGATAAAGCTGATTTTTTTCGAAAAGAGTATGATTGTGGCGTATTGAAAAACGAAAACGTAATGGATACCATCGATCAACCAACGGACTTGACTCCTTGTAAGTTTTTTTTGTTCCCCAAACTGAAACTATTGCTCCGTAGAACCTTTTTTCAGTCGATTGAAAGTATAAAACAAAATTCGCTGAAGAAGCTGAAGACTATTCCAAAAAGTTCTTGTTAAAAGTGTTTCGGGGACATAAGTTTATTATATTTGGTGGATATTACTTTGAGGGAGACAAAATAAATATTGATGAGTAATTACTATATACAATGTATAGAGTAAGTCAATAAATTACTAAAAAAGTTTTCAATCCTTTAAGTTTCTCATCATAGGTATAATGAGCTTTAAATTCACTTGTAACATTTTTAAAATAAAACCAAAAAGTGAGGCCCACATGTTGTAAAATAAATGTTAAAGTTTTGTTAAACCCGAACTAAGCCCTCTCTTACTTGCTTTAATTGCAACCAAAACTAATTTATCTGTGCCTTTTACCAAAATCACCGGACAGATTTTAAACGGAAATTTCGATTCCAGATAATATGTTTCAAATACCAGGTATTTATTTTACAAATTAATAAATATTATTTAAAATTTATTCTGGGAAAGGTATTCACATTTCGTTGTCTATATGCAATATTAATTGGAAACAAATTTCTATTGAATGAAATGTATACGACGACTGTGAATGAAAATAAAATATATGCATGTATATATATATATATATATATGTATAAGCAGTTATATTATATATAAATATGTATGTATATGTGCAAATATATATGCGCGCACTTCTCCAACAAAAGTGAAGCCATAAAGATGTGTATATGTGTTAGATGTGCTGCAATAAATTTATTTAAAATATGCTGCATGCAATTTTTTAATTCATATCCGAATAATTTATTTTACATGCAGTTTTCTTCCCCTCATCCACTTGCTTGTGTTTTCTTTTACTTGCCACAAAACACACAATGCAATTTGCTTTCAGAAATGTTGCCAAGACTTTAACTCGCCTGCATACAGCTCCGTGCAAACGCAGCGGAGAGAACACAAACAGACACAAAAGAGCAATTGAATAATAAATGTGTGTGCGCCCTAGAATATGCTTCATGTCGCTTTCATAAATCAAATTAACTTACACTTATTTGTAACGTGTTCGCATTGTAGTATTTATAAAAGCGTTATAAGCGCAAATAGGATTATAAGTGAGGACGAACTTGTGGGTTTCCGTGGGCGTTCACCGAAAGGGTTTTTTGCATACCAGCTAGAACTGAGCAGCAGGCGGCAAGTCTAACGTGGTATGAGCACACTTACAGACAGAGGTACACATACATATACACAAATATGTAAATATTAACTCAAGTGTAGTAGTTGTGCGCATATTAATCATACAAGCTATTAATCACCAAACAACATTGTAAGTAATTGATGCGCGATGTGCAAACAAAAGGATTCTGTCACCACTACAGACACCGACACTGCCACAAACATAAGCATGTGTGTGTGTGTGTGCAACGTCAATAAATGCTCAGCTATAACAATGAAGTTGAATGGTGGGCGTAAAAGCTTTTCCACAAATACGAAGTTGTGTATCCGCTCACATGTGTTTGAAAGGATATTTGAAAGGATAAGACTGTTCGTGTGCGCGCCGCTCTATTCAATGCTGAAATAATTTATGTCGAGTGTATCCGCTTTTTGAGTGTCTAGTTTGATTCTTAAAAAGATTTTGTGACAGCAATTTAATGAGGTCACCGACATTAAGCAGTCGTGTCAAATATGTAATGAAGTTTCAGGTGTGTTTTAGTTGATGAATGTCTCCCATAAATGCCTGCCATGTTCTACGCATACAAAGAGTGATATTTAGAACCCTTTATGTCGCTGGCATTTGAGTTTGCGTTAATTATCTAAGAATTAATTAATTTTCAAGCAAACGGTGGTTTTATTACTTTTACTAGACAATATTTTAAAGACGGTTTAGAAGAAAAAAAAAGTATTCAACATAAAACGTATAAATAGAAAAAGGCTAGAAACAGCTGTATTCCAGTGTTAACGTAAATTAAGGGGGTATTCTGGTCTAGAAGCATGAATTTCAGGTAATTTTTAAAGCGTCGCAAGAAAAAGGCAATTAATATTTTTACTATCCATTTTTATACTCGCGCAACAAAGTTGCTAAGTAGAGTATTATAGTTTTGTTCACATAACGGTTGTTTGTAAGCCCTAAAACTAAAAGAGTCAGAGGGTTATATATACCAAAGTGATCAGGGTGACGAGTAGAGTTGAAATCCGGATGTCTGTTTGTCCGTCCGTCTGTCCGTGCAAGCTGTAACTTGAGTAAAAATTGACATATTTCACTCATAACAGTGTGTCTTTATGCCTAAAATAGATAAATTTGAGTGAAAACTTGGCCTAGCCCATATATAAATATTATCAGGATTTTAGATCATCCGGTTGACTTTGCGGTACATGATTGGTTTTACACCTTAAAGTATTTCCCTGGCTTTGATGACAAGTTGCAAGAGTAAAAATGTTCGGTTGCACCCGAAATTAGCGCTTAATTCCTTTTTTTAATTTACGTTTAAAGCTTTTTGTCATATTTAGATAAGTTAATATTCAAGCAAAATAATTCCTAATGATTTTTTTTATTGTGACATAAGGTTTTTACCATCCACACCTTAACCTCTTAACTTAACTCTAAAATATAAACAGTAAATCTGGTACAAAACAAGAGAGGTTCATTCCATCAGATCTAACTTTTTTCAATAAATATTCAATTAGGCTTCCGAACAATGTGAACGCATTCACTTAAAAGAGTGCGAAGAACACCATGTTAGTATGGTATAATCGGCCTTTGTGGTTATCCATCTTATCTTGCTTTCACTGCGCTGATTAACAAGTTGTAAGGAGTCGCTGAGTATTTGCTATTTGAGTTTATAAAATGCTGTTTTTCTCATATTCGATTATATGCAGCGGATGCTCGCGACGGCAAGACAGGAGCTGTATTTCTTCTTGCGCCTGATGACTATACCATATTAAAAAGAAAAAAAGTTTTGGAGATGCATTACTTTCTTTTAAACAAAAGTTAAAAGAAAAAATGCTTATATATTTTCGTGATCTCACACATTGTCATCTGTCACTGCAGTGCACCTAATTAAGCGCAAATTTTCCGAAGTGTCATGCTGAAAACAACATCAAGCGCCAGAGTCTCGGCTTATAGCAGTCATAAAATCTTGCGGCGGCACGATTAAATATTCTCTTTAATGTCCTTGGCTTTGAGTTAAGAAAGCACTGACGATGATGACAAAGTGTAATGCAAAATTTATCAATCAGTCTTCACTTTTACTGGCAGCCGATGAGCATTCACCGGATGTCCAGCAAAATGACAGAAAGGGTGTAAGGGAACTGGTGAAGCTTCTGCAAATATTTATTACACCCACCAACTAAGTACTCGGCATTATAGTCCTGGACTTTCGCTTATTGGCTTCCCTTTAAGAGCCTTTGAGCCCACTACTTATTTATTTATGCATTCAAAGTCACTGTTACCTACACGTAGGTGTTTTTCATTTTCGCTCAGCCAGAAGACAGGCGTGTGGAGCAATCTTAACGTCTGACCTAAAATAATTTTGCTGCTGTGCCTTTCTCTGCTTATTTTAACAATGCATACTTTGCCGCTGCGCTGTATGTAGTTTGTTGCTGTTGTTGCGGTTCGCTGTATGTAGGTTGTTGCTGTTGTTGCGGTTATGTTTTATTTTGTGTTCGTTTGGCTTCTGACAGGATGCTTAAAAATTCCGACAAAACCAGCGTCGGCAGCCGCCTTTCGCCATACGCCGCTGCCGAGCCTGAAGCTGGCGGCTTGGCGCACCTGAGTGATATATTGCCGGTGTGATGACTTCTGAATTGTGCTAAACAGGCGTATTCGCTTGCACATGGACCGTAAATAATGCCATATTTGTATTTGTTGGTGTTGCTTTAACTACATGAAAGCTGTGCAAACAAATCTGCTTAGAAATCTGCCTAATTTTATGCATAAATAATGGCTTGCTCGCTGTCAGTGTGCTACGTGAACAAGCTTTTCTGATTTTATGAGATACTCGTATTAAGAGTGTTGAGTTTCACAAATATTTAATCAATACCATTATATCTTCCAAGGCGAAAACAAAAAATTGTGTTTGGATTAAAAGGTTCAAAAATACATGCGTTTAGGCGACAAATGATGATTTTAGAAACTTTTGAAATTTTTAGAGAGGTTTAAATTCGTAATTTATTGCCTCTTTGGTATACCGTATTTTAAAAATTAACGTTTAAGCTACACCTTCATAGTTCTGTATGACACAAGATTTGCTAATCAGGGAAAAATGTGGTATTTCCATTCATAAATTTTTTTGGGGGCGATATTTGCTGTACAAATAATAGTTCGCAACATATTAATTAAAATGATTAATAAATTGATTACAAAACATTAAATTTGTAATATTTAAAATTAAAAAAACATCAATTTTTATTTAAAATCACAGAAAAATGATAATAAATCAAATTAAAATAAAAAAAAAAATATTCCAATGATAAAAAAAAATTAATTCAGTAAATAAAGTAGCCCTTTCTGTTAGTCACCAGTACCGGGGGGTATTCTATGGCACTTAATAAGTTCCCGTTTCCACCTAATACCAGAAATTTGCCGAAATCCTATAGAATTGAAATTAAATTCGGTACCGATATAATGCCTTCTCTTTCAGAGAAGAGTGGGAAAGCAGTGAGGGGACAAGAGGATAGGGATCATCATCCATACGGTTGGGTTCAAACTGGATAATCGAGTACGAACTGGCAGCAAAACTGGATACAAAAATCGTCCTCCGTCTACCAGATAACTGCAGTGTCTTCAAAGCAGATCACAGCAATTAAGCAAAGCCTTCTTGTACTGGCAAATGTACATATTTATATACCATATACAGATAGCCAAGAGGCTTTGAAATCGCTAAAGTCTTTTGGGGTTTCGTCAAAGTTAGTGAAAGCATGTCTTGATCTCTTAGTGGATTTAACATCTTGCTTCACGGTAAACCGGTAATGGGTTAAAAGGCATAGCGATATCATTGATAACTGTATGCAGATGAACTAGCAAGAAGCGACACTAACAATTGTAGGGTACTCCGGTAAATAAGGAACTTATATGCCTCCAGCTACTTGCAGATATTTAATCGACAAACATGCTATGTTAAAATAAACTTTAAAATAAAGAATGTAAGTTGACTAAGTAGGCCAATAAAATGCCAGTTTGTAATAGGGCTGTTATGGTTAGAATATATGTGACAAGTGAAGCTATATGCAGAAAAACGGATTCCACGGACGTGTTAAAGTAAAAAAACACTGTAGACAAAGCGACACCGTACATTAAGACTCCAACTTGTAAACAAAATTTAAATTCCAAACCTAAAACTACTGGATGCGGGTCATATGTCAGACGAACACATAGGCGCCAAGGTTTTTACAGGAGGCTAGAAGTGTGAGGCAAGGGTGTGTTGGACATCTTATTCCAGCAAGACATTGATCCGAAACACACTTCTCATGTAGCTAAAGCATGACTTCAAAACAACGAATTTGAAGTACTCAACTGAACCTCTCAATCGCCAGACCTCAACCCAATCGAACATGCCTGAGTTGAGATCAAGCCTGCGATTAGCGATACGGCAGGTGAGTGTCAAAATCTAAACAATTTATGGCAGAAGGCCCAAAATTCCCGGAAAAATATTAGCGGAGCTTACTGAAAAACTCTAGGTATGATAACAATTCACTATCCAATTGACAGACATGTCAGCAGACTAGAAACGTAATATAATGACAATTGTAGAAGCTATCAGAAAGTAAAAGAGGAAGAGCTTGGTATAGGAAAATAATCTCAAATATCGATCAAACATTTTTCGACGACTTCTCGGAGGTTGCGCGTATACAACTTTTCTTACTGATGAACTTCTTCAGAAGAACAGAGTATTTCTGAGAGAAGACAATAGAGTGAGGTAATTTTAATATGTAGTTAATCGTATCAAAATGGGTCATTAGACAGCCACTCTACCTATCTGCTTACCCACATAAAATTAAATAATAATAATAATTAAAAAATTAAGAAACCTTTAACCATTATTTATATAAAAAGTAATGTTTTAAAACAAAAAGTAACAAAAACATTCAAAAATAACAAGAATAATATTCGATAATCGAATTTTTAAATAAAAATTTTTTAAATAAAAAAATTAATAAAAAAATAATTACAATTATGCAATTAATAATCATTGTTACGATATCAAATAACATATTTATGTGAGCTTTGGAAAAAAATTACCAATCATTCGCACGCGCCAATTTTTATCCTTCACTCTTCCACTGAAAATAAATACCACAAACTTTTTATATTTCGAGTCAAGTAGGTAAATCGCAAAACGGAATGTGAGAGTTGCCACAGCAGCACGAAAACATTACCACAAATGCAGTGAGTGGAGAAATCAATCATTAATTATTTTCTTTTATATTGTTCCTAAAGCAAAAGGACACAGCAAATGCGTTCTCAATTTATATTTTTAGTTGGGTTAACTTCTTCGAATTCAATATAATGACGAATTCATTCATATTTGCTCATTCTTGTACAGTGTATGTGTGAGTGTCCGTTTCGCGTGGCCACTTTGTTAAGTGCGGTTTTATTAAATTTTATTGTACTTGGTTACCACGCAACCGCGGGGATGAAGCAGCCGCTGATAATTTTCAATCAAATGCCTTGACACAAAAGAACTTAATTAGGTCGCCTTGCCATTTCGAATTGTACTGACAACAAAAACCAAACGGATTTTTAATTTTTTGCCACAAATTATGTTTTAAGTAGCCATAATGGCGGAATCAATATAATTCAACATATATAATTACTTTGCATTAAAAAATCATTTTTTAAATGCTGACACAAAAAATAACGATAAAGTATTATAACGGGTGAACCAAGAAGAGGTGCTTGTTTCGACAGCCGTTTTTCGATAGATCACGGGTGAGTCGTGTCAAGCTGTCGTGTTATTTTTGTTTAGTATTTTTTGGCATTTCATCACGGAAAGACCCGAAAAGACTTGAAAAACGTTTACAAAACGTTCAACATTTTTAATAAAATTCACCTTCGGTAATGATCATCGCAACACCATCACCCACCCTGAAGCCCAGCATTCATTATTGGATAATATTCAACCGAATAGACCACGTCCAGCACGCAGTGAAGGAAATATAGGAGCCATAGCTGAGAGTGTACATAAAGACCGTGAGAGTGAATTCGGCGCCGTGGCATCAACTCGGACTGACGTACGAAACGACTTGGCGCATTGTAGGTCGAGATCCTAAATTGAAAGCGTACAAAGTATAGCTTGCGCAAGAACTCAAGCCGCTCGAGCTTTCAAGAAGATCCAACGTTTCGAGCCAAGTTTTGTATAGCGAGAGGTTCATTTCTGGATCAAGCAAAATTGTCACTTTTGGGACGGAAAGCAACCTGAAGAGACTTAAGCGCTGCCATTTCATCCAGAAAAAACACGTTAGTGTGGCCCGATGTAATCATCGGTCTATATTCCTTCAAAACAGATGACGATGAGAACAAAACAAATGTTATCGCGCCATGATAACCGACTATTCGATGTCTAAAATTGGAGCTCGTGATCTCGGCGACATTTGGTTTCGACAAGACGGCGCCACTTCCCACACATCGCATCAACTAGTGGATTTATTGAGAGAACACTTCAGTGAGCAGATAATTTCACGTTTTGAGCCATTCGATTGGCCACCAAAATCGTGCAATATAACATCGTTAGATGTGTAAAGTTTCAATTCCAGTCAATTCCGCTTCGATTCAGGTCTTAGAGCAAAACATCACACATGCCATTAGCTAGTTACCAATCGAAACGCTCTATCGGGTCATCGAAAATTAGACTCAACGAATGGCCTATCTGAGACGGAGCCGCGGCTACCATTTGAAAGGGATATTCCTCAAAAAATTAATAACAATGCCTTAAAAAAGTAGGGAACCTCAAAATGGATCACCCTCTATTAAGTTTGCAACGTGGGAGACACTATATAATATACACGAATATGTAAATGATCAATATAACAAGCTAAGTCGATTTAGATTTTTGTCGAAGATAATTAGAAGCACCGATATCGGAGCACTATAGTGCTCGTTTACTATATTAAACAGCTGCCATGAAAATTGAATGGTCGCGCTCAAGTCCTCCTAAGGAAGACTTTTTATTAGACGAGGTATCTTCAAAAACTTTGGCTCGAATTATTTCTTAAGGTAACGGTACAATCTGTGAGGAAACTGTTTAGATCAGACCACAGTTCAAATTGAATTCCACTTGGACCGAAGTCTTCTGATCTCGTATTCATTGTGACAAAAAAATACACAATTATTTAATAAGTTGTCAATATTTGTTTCGTCGCCTTCAAAGTAATCCCCATCAGATGATCTAATGCCAACGATTTTTCCAGTCAAACAAGCTCTAAGAAACTTTTTTATCAGCTTTATCGGGAAAGAACGCCTTCCATGCCAAAAAAATCCACCAAAACATTTGAACGAACTCGCGAAAGATGTCGAGCTCTCTTGCCAACTCTCTAAAACTTGCCTGATGATTTTAAACACCATATCCTTTACTAATATTTTCATCAGTTAAAGAGGTCGAAAGTCGTTCAGCATGTCTTCAATGATCTCTCGACCGTCTTTGAAGTCTCGCAGGCTTGTGTTTTAGGTAAAACTGAATCACCGTCTGCATTTTTCAACACTCTCAATGATTCCGCACATGAAATTTGGTTAGAAATACAAAGTTTGATACAAATTCTTTGTTCGATATTTGTATCCATTGTGAAATTTGCAACTACTCAGGTATATCGACTTAAGGAGCTGCTGTAAACAAACTGGTTGATATATCGCGCTCATGTTTGGCATAGTATTTAAGGATAGCCCTACTAGCTTAGCAAAACACATTCAATTAACCGGGGAATTTAATAACAATTTCCAGGTGCTTTTTTATCTCAATCTGCGTATTTGTCAGTTGAACCTGATTGTTCGTATCAAGAATATACATACAAATGCGGAATTATTGTTTAGAACACACACACATCTCTGTTTCATACAACGAGAATGTGAATAGAGAGCACCCGCGGTGCGAGCTTTTGCATATTTGTCAGCTTTATGATGAAAATTCGTGTGTAAGTAAACTGCAGCATAGTTCCAAACATCGATCTGTTCACCCTAAGCACTGTTTTTTTTTTTCAATTTTAAAACTTTACATTGCAAGCCACTTCATTGAAAACTCGTGCTTTGAAACGAATGTAATAAATAAAGCCTCTTACAGCGAATTACAAGTTTCGCCCGAAAAGTGGATTTAAAATGTAAACAATAGCGATGGCGCCGAGTTCTTAACAGACGACAAATATAAATTCTCATGAAAAAATGTGTACGCAAAAACATTTCAACGTTAACAAAACCAATCAGCATCTGCGACTTTTGTCCACTCTTCGCAACACAAATGCTTTATTTGCGTGCACAGCACTTAACAATGCCTGACAAAGGCACTAATACGCTTTGATTACTATTTTATTGTTTCTTTGCTGCCTTTCTCCACTCTATCCGGGATTCTTTTTTGCTAACTTATGGCCTACTTCAGTTGGTACTCACTTTGCATACGTTTAGGCGCGTCACAGCGGCCAATGCCACAGCAGGATACTGTTGCTGTGCTGGAAGCAGCTTAAAAAAATGCCGTTAAGTATGCTGCTTACACACAAATTCTGCGTTCTTTTTATGTTGTTAACTAACTACTTTGATTTTTTTGTTTTCGTTGTCTTTTTATTTTGAAATTCACAAACACTAATTACTTATAGTTACAGGCTTAATGTTGTGGAAAATCTATTTATGCGTTTTATAAATGTAGGAAGTTTTAACACAAGCAACTTATAAACGCGGAGACACGCAGTCACATACAGATTAGTGGAATGACACAACTACTAAAAAGCAAATGAAAAAATTTTCGAACTCGAAAACTAATTTTTGAACTTTTTTATTTTTTTTTTATTATTTGTTCGTTTTTTTTTTAAGTGTTCGATTTTATTTAGAGCATTACTAACGTATATTTAATTAATTAAATATTACTAGGTTTCCATATGGGTTTTCAGCAGTTATTTACACAACACATTATGCTTTAATAACTATCGCTGTTTACTTAAAAAATAACCAAAACTTTACCGTTTAATACACACACATTTTTACAAAGATGCTTCATAGCTTTCGGTCTTTCGTCAATAGAGTAGTTTAGCGAACTTTGAGAACACAAGAAAACAATAATAAACAAACTGAAGGCGTAAGTTTTCTGCCGAATGAGCAAATTGTGCATAAAATTCGTTTATTTTCCGAGCAAAAACTTTTTTTCACTTTGTGTCCGATCGCATTTTCCTTGCAAAGCTCATTAACACATCAATAAGTTACATTTTTACTCAAAGTAAGAGCTTTATATACCAGTAAGTATAGTTACTTATCAAATAAATCACTTATCTTAAATTGTATATTATGTATTTATGTCGTTTTAGCGGTCAGAAAGGTACTGGTGCGCTTAACTTCGGAGTTTCGCTCAATTAGACTCCACTACAACCGCTGTCAGCTTTTCACACACACGCACTTTCTGATTTAGTTTGCAAATAGCAGTAAAGATATGCTGGAGCCGACATTTCTTAAAGGACTCAAGCACTTTTCAAACTACACATAACCTCAAATAATACTCCTGTACAGTTGAATTTTCGATTACGTTTACGTACGAGGAGATTACTTACACTCGCGCGCAAAATTCAATTTTCATTAAATTGTCGATTTCGTTTCGAAAAAGCGCACTCATTCAATATCCGCTGCACGGGCGACAATTACAACGCGTTTGACAGTGACACTGACAACGGCGACAGCAACGACAATGACGCTGACAACGACAACGACAACGACAACAATTGCATACGCGTACGAAGGCGAAGTGACGAAAATGTTGACGACTTTTTCCGTTTTGCTCACGCGTAATCGTTAACGTTTACCACCGTTCACTTTGAATTGACGTTAACTACTGGAAATGCTGTTAGCCATGAAGTTGCTGATAAACGTAAGAACTGCGCGCAAAGCAGCAAGCAACAAAAACTTACTCACCGCCATGCATTGTAGCTGAGCAAAGGAACAACATGCGTCGCATGCGGCAATACGAATGTTTGATACGACGCGGCCACGACAACATGACAGCTAACCGACGGCCAGCTAGCCGCCCAGCAGTCTACAAAGGCAGTCGCTTTGAGGCTAATGCAAGCATTAACATCAAACTACTGTTAGCCATCAAACCGACAGTGAATAGCGCTTGCATGGAATGCCTCCGCTTTGCTGCTTCACTTCCAACTTCGGCTGTTGCGAAGCGCATAATGAAACTTCATTTGTGTGAAGGCGATGTTTTTCCTGTGCCGTTGCTTCGGTACAGAGTGGTTGAGTGCTGGTGTGAAGGCTTAGTGAGCACTTTACAGCTCTCTGTTAAATATGCTGTTAGTTTAGGCTGCTTAGCGCGAAGTAACAGCTCCGGCTTAAGCGGTATCATATTAAACTAATAAGTGATAATGCCGTTTCTTATTTTATTAACTAAGGCAGTGTGTGGTTTAAAATATTTACTTTGAAGATTTTATTGCAGTGAAACGTCTAACTTCTATTGAATGAAAAGTGTCACCATATTTTGGTGCACCTGATAACATATTTATTTATCGAATTTGGTGTCAGTCATTATTAAGGTATTTTCTATGTATTCAAATGCTTTCATTTCACACTTTTGATTTATTTTGTAAAGTTCAGTTTGGCACATAAGAAGTTTTTACTAAACTTCCTGTAAAAACTTTTGTTTTATAAGATACAAATACAAACCCCAAAAATTTTAATATGTGTACTTTTTACACAGATTTTGGAGGTTATGTGAAAAAGGAGTCGATACAAAAATTGTAGGTCTTTCGTTATCTACAATTCGGCTATAAAACTTTTTCTCAAGAATTCATAGTTTTGTCGGACATCAAAATATATAATATAATTAAATTTACCCATAAGATAATTTCACCGTTACAAAGTTAGCTACACCTTCCCCTCACTCTTCTTTACCGTAAATATAATTTTTTCGTTTCCAATAGGTTTCAATCCACTATGTATTTCCTTCACTTTTCACCATTTTCAAAGGCTTCATTAGTATATACAAGTAGATCAAATCGGTGCACACCAATCTCAAGCCACAATATGTACATATCGGTTAATTTGTAATATTTTATTCCACTTTATTGGTGTATACATCGGCCAATAAGTGATCAATCTTAATAAATTTAAGTGAACATCGCATTAGTATTCTCATTCGCCCATTATTATTAATCTCTTTATATTAGATATATTATACATCGGCTCATGAGAGCGAAACAATTAAACTCTCCTAACAAGTGGATATAAGAATACTTGTTCCAATCTATCGCTTTGCCTATTAAAGCCTGACATTTTTGTTGCCATTAAATTTTCCGCATACACCACAATAAGCATGTGGGAGCAGCCGAATGAAATCTTTTGTTGACACTAAATGCTGCCTTGATATTGCCATCTGGTTACTGTGATGGCAATCTGTAGTAGCAATATACATTTTTTAATTTACAAAGTCTGATCATACGTTTCGGATCACTGTCTTCTTCTAATCATGCTTATTTTGCCATGAACTATTTCAGCTGACTTCAATAAACCTCTTTTATACAATTCTGTCATCCATCCGGCATTCCAGTCTTCTGTGAAGCAGCTCAAAACCTCAAATCAAAGAGCAGAGAACATAAAAATATACTTTTTGGGGATGAATAAAGGTTTGTCCTTTCCTTAGACACATTAGTCTCCAGCGGTTGAACAATACACAAGTCATCTGTAAATGTAACCAATATTTGTCCAATATTTGTTGAGCCCCCATTGTAACCTTTTTTATACTCTCGCAACCAGTTGCTACAGAGTAAGTACATATTATAGCTTTGTTCACCTAACGGTTGTACGTATCATCTAAAACTAATCGAGATAGATATAGGGTTATATACTACATATAAATAATCAGGATGACGAGAAAAGTTGAAATCCGGTTGACTGTCTATCTGTCCGTCCATGCAAGCTCTAAATTGAGTAAAATTTGAGATATCCTGAGTTCCTTAGTAAAAAAAAAACGAGTTCGTAGATGGGCGCAATCGGACCACTGCCACGCCCATTAAGGGGGTACTCTCACATGAACGCATACATTTTACCACTTTTTAGGAAATTTTTTTTCATGCGACTACAAAAATTACGCATTTTAATTTTTTAATATATTTTTATTTGTATTTTGAAATGCACAAAAAATTTTTTTTTTCGTTTTTTACATTTTTAATACATATTTTTTTAAATCAAAGTAGTCCCAATAAAAAAAAGTAGTTCACTGTGTCAACAATCTGGCAACCTATGTCCTAAATAGTAACAGCCAAGGGGTGGCATCTACACAAGAGGAGTCGTCGAGTGGTGTCGGCTGCGGACACACGTTTCGCTGTTCGCTACTTTGTATTTATTATTTCTATATCCTTTAAAAAACTTTGTAAAACCATCTATTGAAAAATATTAAATAAACTATTGGTGTGCTAAACTTAATTGGACTAAAAAGAGGTCTCCTGACAACTGGTCATGGTGATAGCGGCTGTTCATGTTGTCTGAAATCAAAAAATAGCATGGATTATTATTCAGTAGTTCTGCGGCTATCGTCCCTACCAAATATAATCAATTTCATTAAAAAAAATGTCGAACTTCAAAAAAGTCACGAAAATCTTGTTTTTTTCGTTAAAAATCGTTTAAAAAAAATATGAAAATATTTTCGAAAATAAACAATTCTGGTAGAGACAATAACTATATATGAGTAGAAGAACATATATAAATTTTAAAGCAAACGGTTGAATACTTCTTATTTTAGGACCATGACAGTTTCAAAAAATGATGATTCGAGAAAAATGCGTTTAAGGCAGTAAGACAGGTAGACAGTCGCTTACGACACGTCGGCGATTATGAGCTGCAACTTATCAAATACTATGAATTTCGGTCTGAATTTTTCACAGCATGTTTTCAATAGATTTTACTGTCAAAATATAAAAAAACAAAACAATCGATTTTTCGAAGTGATTACCTGAGAATACACCCTTAACCCAAAACATATAAAGTGCAATAACTAAGCACTAAATTAAAATATAAAACTGTAATTTGGTACAGAGGTACAACAATCAAATTTGCTGAGTATAAATCTCATTGCACGCAAATATACATAGGTTTTGGTCTGACATATTTGACAGCCCTTGCAAATATTTTTCTGCGTTTGTTTGTTGTTGTGCCGTTGTAAATCTGCAATTCTTGCACCGTGCACCGGGTTTTGCAAGAGCAAGAGAATACCCCTAATGTCTTTAGTGTGTGCTACCTTATGACGAAAATTTGTTTAAGTCCAATAAAAACTGTTCAAGCACTAGGTACCGGATATTTAGATCCCGGTACCTATAGTTGACTTTGGACCGAAAATGTCGGTCAATGTATGGGATATATCTAACTGATATTAAGGGATAATCCTTCTCTTATAGTGGTATGTCTGTATGTCAAAACTGGGTTGAATCGGACCAATACCTCCCTTAGCCCCCATATACTTAATATGAAGATTTGCGAACTTCCAGGTGACTTTATACTGCATATATCGGTCAATATGTGAGTTATCCCAATGAAGAGAATGAGTAAGAGAGCGTGTTTTTAAAGTGTTTCCCTGGCTTTGATTCTTGCAAGTTGCAAGAGTACAAAATGTTCGGTTGCACCCGAACTGAGCCCTTCCTTCCAGGTTTTTAATATGTTTTTTGGAACCTATGCTTTGTTAGAAAGGCTGCTTCTAAACGTTTCTTATACTGAGCACTCATTTTTCTTATTTTACGGCATGTTGATTTGCAAAAAATAATAACAAGATTCCGCTCGATCACGGAAAGAAAAAATATTATTTTTTGAACGCACTCTGTATAGAAACTATGTACATACATTGAGGGCAAAGAGTTAGCCACTGAATGCCTGATTAATACCCGTTAGTGCCGTGCAAAACTTCGAAAAAAACTGGTACAGGCATTTCGGTTGGAAAAATAAAGCAAGAGGATTCACCATTGCATATTGCATAAAACCATACCAGGATAGTTGAATTTCGATTTCGTACTATTACAAATATTTCCGCACCAATTCAACCATAAAGCATCTCAAATGAACATAGAAATTTGCAATAATTTAAAAAACTCTTCTTTTTTAACATCATAAATAAATACACCTGCATATGTTACGTTACTGCGTAAAATACCTTCTGTTTCATGCGTCACTTCAACGGTTAAACTTTCCTACATTTTTTCTTTCACCTTATCAACATATTAAAGTGTCGCGAAATTCCAACTTGATGCAAAGCATGTGCCACCGAATTTGAATAAACGACCTTCTTTAACCTGAACGCGAAATCTCAACGTAAACCACTCACAGGCCAAGGCATTACCGTCTTAACACGAACAGTGTGCCGCGGCAGCGTTTCAGAGGACGAAAAATACCAGCAAAGCTCCTGTGCACACTTGAACACACGCACACAAGTACAGGCCCACATAGGCATAGCGCGCTGAGAACAGCGAAATTCCGACCTACCGCAACGGATGCGGTTTGTTCAGGCACACGAAATCACCCACACATACGCACACCCACACAATAAACACACAAATACGATAGGCAAACAAACGCGGCAGTGAAGTCAAATATTATCGGTGAGCATGTGGGTGTGTGTGTGTGTGTATGTGTGGTTGAGTCGTCGAAATTCGACTGTGAAAAACAACAACGCATTATGTGGACTGTTGGTAGCTGCAATGCGCTGACAAACAACGGTAAAAACGAAGTGTTGACGCCGATTAACCAAATGAAAACAAAAGTGTGTGGAAAAGCAGTGAAGGTGGCACAGCCAGCGAAGCGTGACAAGGCTAATGACGGTGGGTGGCCTCACCAGTAATGAAGATGATGAAGTTGTTTACTAGTTACCATAGTTAATTTTAATTTTTGTTGTTGCAAGTAACATTAATGCTTTAAGTGCGCACATGTGCAAGGAAATTGTGATTATGAAGAAGTTTTGACCTGACACAATGCTCTACATTCGATGTTGTGGCGATGTTTTGCTTTCCACACGGCGCATGCGTGAGAGTAAATGAGTAAGCAAACATCAAATATGCCTTTTTGTGAGTTTTTCTTGCTAACAGTACTCTGTGTAATTGATGACAAAAATCAGCTGTTCTGAATGCCTTCAGTGATGCTGGAACATTCTTTGGTGCTGATGTTCACGGGAAAGGGTGAAGCTAACAGAAATACGATTTTGGTTACTTTTTTAATTTTTTAAATTTAGTCATATTTTTCATTAAATAAAGATATAAACTTTTTTATAGGTATATGTAGGTTTTAAAGCAAACGTTAAGGCTTTGTGTACAGCATAACTAGGCAAATTAAAATGTAAGGGCTTACATCCAATATCTTCACAATTTTTCTTTTGTAATACAGGATTAAATAAGATTTCCATAATCAAATTGTGTCCATTAGAAAGCAAACAATCATGACGGAAGAATGCAGTATTTTAACGCCTTCAGTGATTCCCCAAGCATGTGTTTTATGGGTCAAGAGGTTATTAAAACTGAACGTAAACCTAACGTTAACGGTAGTGTTGAGCCGTAAAGGCAAACGATTTAGCTGAGAGTAAACAGGACTTTTTGAATCTAGCACCCCCTTGTGACGCCATCTATATGTCGATCGATGCGTTAGAATCTGCTATTTTTATCGATTGTCCAGTGAGGATTTCATGACATTTCATTGATTGGAAGTGAAGTTATTGCGTTTTAAGTGTCCGTATGTTTGTGTTATCGGTGCAAATATGAGCTCCGAACTAAGAGCCAACATTAAATTTTGTTTTAAAATTGGTAAAACTTTTACCGAAACGTTTCAATTGAAGAAACAAGTTTCTGGCGATGATTGCCTATCTCGCAACAGAATGCACGAGTGGTTTCAACGTTTTCAAAGTGGTCGTGAGGACATAAATGACGACTAACATGTGGGCCAATAAAAATCCGTGATCACCGGAAATTCCATGGAAACTGTGTATGAATTCATCAAAAATCAGCCGAAATCATCATTGAAATTCATGGAAATGGAATTGAACATTTGGGCTTATGAAAAGTGTGTGCACGGTTGGTTCCGACTCACGACCAAAAATTACTCAGATTCCGTCTCATCGATCGACGCTTTTGACCACAAATCATATTTTAACCATTAACCACTCCCCGTATTCACCAGATATGGCACCATGCGACTTCTTCCTTTTCGGAAAAATGCATTTGCCCATGAGAGGAAAGCGTTATACAGACGTAGAGGCCATTCAAAGGCTTGCACCAGCATACTGGTGGTCATACCGGCCAACGAGCTACCGAAAAAACCATTTGTTCTGTTTTTTTAAGTCTTGTTTACTTCGGAACACACCTTGTATATGGAGGCACAGTTGGTCTAATGATGACTTAACATACGTATACCATAAGTGCGAAAGTTAAACTAACCAATATAATGATGATGGAAAAATAACTAATTCTGCGCATGAATCACCATTTTTGTCCACAATTTTCACCTCCAGCTGTCGCCAAGTTTATATAATTTTACTCTGCTGGACTGCCTTTTGAGAAGGCATGTCTAATTAGGCGTCTAAATTGGTCACGTTGTTGGTTAGATAAGGACAGCTATACACTAAGATCCAATTTTTTGGCCAAAAGACGTTTTTTCATTTCGAAGTAAAGTCATTTTTATATAGGTATATTAAAAGCACATAATCCAAAGTATAATAACCTTGATATGGAGATTTGGTTTCGCAGCTTTTTGATCTGGTACAGATCACTTTCCTCATCCTCACCGATAAAATTTGGTACAAATCACCAAAAGCTGTTTTTGCTGCGTGTTCGCTGATATAAAATTATCACCGAGCGAATATAAGATTACAGCAGTGCAGTATACATATATTTCGAATTGGTGTTCCAGTAAAGTGTGTTAAGAACGCTAAAATATGTACTTTTAAGTGATATAAATATAAGATCGTTATTTCAATCTGAGTCGTTTTAAATTAATTTATATAATATATAAATTAGATATAAATATTTTGTAAATTACGAAGTCTATTATTTGAATAGACTTATAAAAATGTGGCTGGGTTTGGCAGAGATATTTTTTATGATAATGTTCGCCCAATATCTGTAATTAGTATTTAATCTCATTTGCCTGCTACTACTTGCTACATCTAAAAATTCTGTTTTTTCTTAGCCATGCATAGTTTTAAGAACGAAGACCTCTTAGAACTGTGGCTAAAAGCCCAAGATAGGAATTATATATTTTTAGCAATTTATCAGATTATTAAAATAAATAAAAGACTAAATAAATTCGTCCAATGAGCAACAAATAAGGGAAAAATTCGATTTTGTGGTGACTTTTAGTCAAAAAATTGGGTTGTAGAAACCATAGTGTTATGATGGGAAAAGTAGAAAAATTGGACGTTTACCTCCAAAATAGCCTTCAGATTAATTATACAGAATGTACATTTACCCAAAAAATAAGTTCCAACCTCTGACATCCATAACATATGCCAATTCTCAAATCTACAGGGATCGTCTAAGTGTGACCCTCTGAAAAATCACTGATTTTCGCGATTTTTTTCATTGTTGAAATTGATTACTCGGTCCGGTTTTTATTACTCGTATAAATACTTAAATATATTCATTATGAATACAAAATAATTTTTTTATGTTTATTTATTGGGTGTATGACAGTTAAATAAATTGTTGAAATGACACGTAGAAAAGGTCCTGCACGATGTACGAGGTGTGTTTAAAAAGTATCGCGACAGTTTGCTGACAGTTTTCTTCGATTGCAGAGGCGTGGTGCATCATGAGTTCTTGCCACAGGGAAGAAATATTACCTGCAAGTTATGCGCAATTTGCGCGAAGCAATCCGCCAGAAACGCCCGGATTTGTGGAAGAACAAAAATTGGCTTTTGCACCACGATAACGCCCCTGCTCACACATCGTTGCTTGTGCGCGACTTTTTGGCCAAAAACAACACACTAATGATGCGCAGCCACCGTATTCACCAGATCTGGCCCCCTGTGACTTTTTTCTTGTTCCCTAAAGTGAAGAGGGCCATGAAAAGACGTCGTTACGCTTCTCTTGACGAGATAAAGACGGCATCGAAGGAGGAGCTGAAGAAGATAAAAAAAAATGATTCTTTGAAGTGCTTCGAAGATTGGAAAAACCGTTGGCACAAGTGTATAATATCTCATGGGGATTACTTTGAAGGGGACAAAATAATGATATTCATGAATAAATAAATAATTTTTGAAAAAACACAAAATTCGCGATACTTTTTGAACACACCTCGTATTTAAAAAAGGTCGAAACGCGTTGACGTCCAGAACGGCCATCAACGTCTAATGAAGATCAACTCGTCAATAAAATAAAGGAATTGGTGCTTGAGTTAACGCCTGCTCGCTTTTACACCTGTGAAACAATGCTTTTTGACTACCAGGATATTATCAAACGTGTCTTGGAGCTATGCTTATGACCCGGAAATAGACAATCAGACGGCCGAATATCGTGTCAAAGGTGAGCCGAAGCCGAAAAACCACTTCAAAGCAATGAAAATTCAATATCTTGGCAGTTTTCTTCGATTATCGTGTGTAGTGCATTCCGAATTCTATCAACAATGAATACTATTTGAGTGTTACGCGTCGTCAAGGCTGGAATTATGGGACGACGATAATTTGTTTAGCTCAATATGTACGAAACAGCTTATTAAAATTAGGCGAACTTACAATAATTGATATATTATAGTTAAATGAAGTAATTGAGTAAATTTGATCGACGAGTAACCCCAGTTTCCTTATACTAATAATGATTTTCATTATTTTAGCAGACCTTGATCTGCATATGTCGACCGGTCTTCATAAACTTCGTGGAAACATACAAGTATTTCCGAATATACTTAAGTAATGCCGCAAGCGAACGTAGTCATATTAGACCTTTTTCAAGTCCAAATGCAAAAAATATAACAATTTCCATTCTTCCATTCTTTGAACTGTATATGGAAATGCCTGAAGGAAACGACTCTATTGAGTTTGGTTGACATATGTAGCTATAGTAGTTTCCGAGATATGTCCAAAAAACTTAGTAGGGGGCGGAGCCACGCCAAATTTTCCAAAAAAAAAAAACGTCAAAATATTCCCCTCCCTATGCGATCCTTTGTGATAAATTTCACTTTAATATCTTTATTTATTGCTTAGTTATGACACTTTATAGGTTTTCGGTTTTCGCCATTTTGTGGGCGTGGCAGTGGGCCGATCTGCCCATCTTCGAAATTAACTTTCTTATGGAGCCAAGAAATACGTGTACCAAGTTTCATCAGGATATCTCAATTTTTACTCAACGGACAGACGGACAGACAGACATCCGGATTTCAACTCTACTCGTTACCCTGATCACTTTGGTATATATAACCCTATATCTAACTCTTTTGGTTTTAGGACTTACAAACAACCGTTATGTGAACAAAACTATAATACTCTTTGTTGCAAGAGTATAAAAATAAAATAAAAATACCCTTAACATATTCGACGAAACTGTGACAGCACAAATATTACTACACACCCCTAAAGAAGGCCGCAAATGCCAATACCGCCAAAAAACGTGGCGAAGTTTTGTTGAGTGACCGTAAAACGAAATTGCCTGGCATCTCAAAGGAACGCATGGGTCAGATCATCTACACATTTTTATAAATGAAAAGGCTTTGCGCATGTTTTTTTAACTTTAAAACTCTTTCAGCTTTTGATTCGACGGATAAATTGAACTAACTGAACGTTGAACTGGCCCTAGCGCCAGGTAGTCAGATTTGTATGGCCAGCAGGAAACAGTTATCACTCACGAAAAGGTTAAAGTGGAAAAAGGCACATTTTGAACGCCTACAAATATCGAACCGATATCGAAAGATTGGACGACTGGTACAAACAAAAATGATGATAGAAATTTTCTTTGTAAAAGAATTAGTTTTCTCTTTGATTTAAATTCAACCTTCCTTCAGCGTCATATCTAGATATCAAAAACTAAAAAGCCTTAACTGCCTCTGAGAGCTAAGTAAATGTTTAGTTTTTCCTGAAAGCTGTCTCATTAATGTGCAAAATTATACCATAAATAACACTATTAACCGTTCTAATATTCGTATTAACACACAGCAACGAAGCTCTATCAATGAAGCGCAGTTTATATCAGCCAAAACTAATTTGACGGCAAACACATACCCAGAGCCATCGGTTCAGAAGTATAGGTATATAATGAGAGAGATCAGTGTGTTGAGTAGTCAACGTTTCGTCGCCATAATGCAGCCGTTGCGCAAAGTAAGGTTTCATTAACACGCTCATCCAAAGCCGTGACAGTTGCAATTGCCATTGCACTGGCAAATCGATCCCGCGCAGCGTTTAACTGGCCTTTGTGCAATAACGTGCGCCTCCATTGTTTACACTTTGTCACGCGTGTAGCGTTGGGGCACACAGATTTGGTACCGTGCCCCACAATACGCACACACACACACACTGTCCATGGGCCTTTGGGCGCCGCACTTGTTATTGCTATGTCACACAACATCGGAGCGCTTATTGCAACTTCAAACGTGATGGCTGCGGTCATATTTCAAACGCGTCAACGAATCGCAAGCGCGCATACGTGCAACAAAGGCAATGCCCACCTACACATCCGCCATCACACAGCCACATACATACGCACACACTCATGTACATCCAGCCAAATGAAAGCAGTATTTTCTGGTTCACTACCACAAAGTTCAACACTGCACTCCACAAGCAACCATATACATATGTATATATAGTAGATGTAGTAAACATGTATGTGTGCGTGTTTGAAGTAACGCGCTCGGCAAGTCCACCCACGTATTCAGCTTTATTGTACATATTTACTATTGACATTCCGACATATGAGTACACATAATCACCCATATGTGTGTGTGCCTGTGTGTGTATAAGTGCGCTCGGATGTATTGATCCTTGGGGCACTTATAATTTAACTTTTTCGCTTGCTGAGTCCGTTTATTTACACTGATTTGTTTGGGTGTGTGTGTATGCAAGTGTATTATATTTCGTTGCAAATTGTTGTTGGCACTTTTTAGCACTAAAAACACCAACAACACCCTGACTTTTCGCATACATTTGCCATTCCCGCTTTCCATTCAATCATTCTTGTTGACTTCCGGTGCGCAGTGATTTGTAAATCCAGTTAAAATGTTTCGGACTTTTCAAATTTGCTTTGCATACATTCGTTTCCCCCCTTTCCCCTTTCACAGTTATTTTAATTTTTATTATTACAAATACCCTGCGGCCATTTCGGTGCTGAAGTGGAATTTCTCAATGAAGCCAAAACAAAGCTGCTCGACTTTATACTTATGTGTTGTTGCTGTTTTGAACCCTCGTAACATTATGCAGTTTCATACGCACCTTGCAATATTTGTGGGTATAAAACGGTGCACATTAATTTTGATCACTTAACGTTTTACACTCCAAAAATAATATTACGGCGATTATGTTTGAGCGCGGAAAAGTTCACGGAATCTGGAAATGGAATGCGCGAAGAAACTATACAAAAAATATTATTAATAATAGTTTTCTAAAATATAGAAGTAGCTCTAATCTTATATATAAAAATGAATCGCAAAATGTGTTGCTAAGGGCATAACTCAACAATGCCTGAAAATGTAAATTATTTGAATCGTTCAATTTCTGTGGCTTGCTTTTTTCTCCGGGTATTGAAAAGAAAAATGATTGAAAATTACTCAGTGAAAACTTTACGTGTGTTTCACACAAAATTATCAATTTCAGATTGAAATTTGTTACAAAACCACGAAGAGGTCGCGCTAATATCGGTCGGCGTTCTTTTTGCCATCAACGTATGGCAGCCCAAGGCAAGGCAAGAAGTACTCCCAGGATGCAATGACATACATATGTACGTGCGGAATTATGGATCGCGGTCAATCAGCAAGCGATCGTCACGATGTCACAGCACGACTTTTCAAACAACGAAGGTCGATGTTTGATGGACTTTATCTTGAAGCAACGTATGTTACATATGGTGCTGTTAGATGCTGGATGTATGAGTAGCAAAAAATGGTTTGCCGCACGCACACATTCTTCTTTGGTTGGGGGTGATGGTTACAACAGATCAAATTGATTAAAAAATTTCTGCGGAAATTCCTGATCCAGAGATAGATCCAGAATTATACGAAGTGGTGAAAACTAATATAGTTCATGACCTTGCGGACATAACAATTCCACTTCAGTTTGTTCGGTTTAATACAATAAATGCACAAAACACTATCCACGTGCTTTGCTTTCGGAAACACAAACTAAAAATTATGGTTATCCACAGTATCGGCGTCGCTCACAAGACAACAATGGCAGAACAGTCAGCATTCAATTTAGTGGAAGGAATATAGTTGTCAACACATAGATCGTACCATATTCGCCAGTGTTGTCTAATTCACATTCAAACTCATGCCAATGTTGAGTATTGCAGTTTGGTGAAATCGACCAAATAGGTTTGCAAATAAGTCACCAAAGAAAGCAACATGGCGAGTGGGCAAATTTCGGTTGATACTTCCGGTGGTTTGATATCAATTTCACCTGCCTTTTGTCAATTCATTTCAATGAAAGATGAACTCATCACGAATGTTTATCCGAACATTGGCCAAATTGTCGTAACTACGATTACTTGAGTGCACGTGCAAATGTAGCTGCCAAAAATACCGAATCTAATGACTTAAACTGGAAGATTCAAAGTCAAATTACGAGAGGTTTGCGCTCATACAAATGTATCGATCATCTTGACAATGAAGACGAAGCCGTGAATTATTCAGTGGAATTTCTAAATTCTTTGGAGAGGCTTGGTATGCCGCAGCATCATTTGCGTCTAAAGTTAGATCTGTCAGTATTATGTTTCACAATCTTCATGCGCCGAAACTGTGTAATGGAACCCGACTGATTGTGCTGCAGTTATCGAAAGCCAGGAGACAGTCATTTCAGTTCAAACGTATTCAGTTTCCAGGGAAAATTGCATTTGCGATGACAAACAACAGGACACAAGGATAGTTGCTAGAAGAGTGTGGCATAAATCTGGAAATGCTATGTTTTTCACACGACCAGATATGCATGGCGTGTTCACGAGTTGGAAACCCATTTTCTCTGAACATTTACGCATCAGAAAAGAAACCAAAAAATTTTGTTTATTAAGCTGTGTTACATTGAAAAAAATTTAGAAAAATCATTTATTTTCGATTTTTCTACACAACGTAAATTCAACTTTCTTTTCATTTTAAAACACATAATTTCATGCAGGACAACGCCTGCGGGGACTGCTAGTTTTTCTTAAAATTAGAGTATACCAAATAGTGTGGGTGAGAGAAACTATAACTATTCTTGATTCAGTCAACTGCTCGTTTCTGGTAAACTGGTAACTTCGTCAAGTTCTCAAATTCGAACATGACCGCGGCCAATTCTCAAATACAGGTTTTCTAAAAGCCTAATATTTCTAGTCTCAATGCAACAGTAGTATACTCGACTTATGTAATTTCTTAAGAAGGCATAGGTGAGTGAAAGAAAGAAAAAGTAAATGTTAATATGTAGTCAAGCCTACTGCCCCATAAATACTCCTCGTTTCTTCTTTGTTATATCAAATATAATAATTTGTGACTGCTTCGCTTCATAATGTTGTACAAAAATAGCCGTCATCCTCATTATATTTCTTTCGTTTCGTGGATTTAGTTTCAATCGAACTCAGAACACCCTTATTTATTTCCGTTTACATCACTTGTAGTCGCTAACCTCGAGACATACAAGTACATACAAGCAAATAAGAAAGTGTGCATTCACTTGACTATTATTTACATTTCAGACAGACATGAGTATGTAGCAGAGGATATCATTTTTAAGGATATTTTGTTGACTGCCATTTGCTTTGAATAAAAATGCACAAATATTCAAAAACAGTAAATGTTTTTTCAATATTATTCTAGACACTTTTGGGAGATGAATGTACATGTACAAAAAGTAAGTGTGATATGATTTATTTTTTTTTAAAACACACAACAATTTTTTAGATAATTCAAATGTGTTTTATTTAATATGAAGTACAATCGATGCAATAAAGTTTTGAACATACAGGGTTGGTCCGGAAAGTAATAGGACTGAGTCGATTTAAAAAAACATGTAAACTTTGAAAATATGCTCCTTCTGCGTCAATGCAGCGCCGCCAGCGCAGTTTCCAAACATTAAAGGCGTTACGGAAGGCATTCTCCGGAATACCCTTGAGAGTCGAGGTGCATGCTGCTTGAATACCCTCTGTCGTCTCAAAATGCTTGCCTATCATCGGTCTTTTCAGGCAAGGAACAAAACAAATTTGGGCTGGAGGGCGGCTGCGGAACACACTTCCACTCACCGCAATTTCTGGTCGTCAGTAAGCAATTTTGGGACCATCTTCGCGCACATCTTGCGCATGTTCAAGTACCCTGTCACAATGTCATGAACAACCGATTCTCATAAATTTAACATCTGGGCAATAAAACGAAAGTTCATCGACGGTCTGAGTTCAAAACTTTGCGCACACTAGTCACATTGTCGGTGTTTGTCGAAGGCGCAGGTCTCCCAGCACGGTCTTCATCAGCGCCTCTTTCCGGCCATCAAAAAAAGGCCTGGTTCCACCGATAACACCACTTCTTGCTAAAGCATCATCTGGGTAAGCCTGCTTGATCATATCAAACGTCTCTGTCGCAGATTTACCGAGTGTCACACAGAATCGAATCGCTCTAACGAACGCTGCATTTTCGGCTTGCACTAATCACAGAAACACGTCGCGTGAAAATGTTTGTCCTGACTCTCCAGGTACTCGAAGACAACAGCCGCTCGTTCGTTAGCTACGTACGCCCTCTACCGAAATCAGTCAGTGCGCATACACTCCGAAATACAGTCGCGGCGAAAGAAAATCAGTTCTATTACTTTCCGGACAAGCCCAGTAATATAATTTAAATGGCCTCCACGTCTTCTTTTCCGGAACGAATTTAACGAATCAAATTATTGTGCTGTGTGGCACGTAGCCCCATTTTGTTAGAACCATATGTTATCAGGATCAACTTTGTCCAACTGCAGCCATAATAAGATGGTTATCATTGACCTATACCGCTTTCTATTGACAGTAACGGTGCCACCAGCTTCATTTCGAAAGAAGTACGGACCGATGATTCCAGCAGACCAAAAATCACACCAAACTGTCACTTCAGGTATGTAAGGATTGTTCATAAAAAATTTGCGGACTGTCTTCGCACCAGAATTGAAAGTTTGTTCATTTGCCGCACCACTCAGATGAAAGTGAGCCTAATCGGCGAAGTTGATTTTCTTACAAAAATGATTATCATTTTCAAGTTGTTCCAAGGCCTTCAGTTCTGCAGTGAGAATAATTTTATACGGATGCAGGCTGATTACAATCCGCCGTGCCACATTAAAATTGGCCGAAATGGCACTTAAAAATCATATCATCCTTATTTGGAAACTATGTGCTTTATAGTGGGAATCTGTAACCAGTCTCTAGTCTCTATTTGAGACATTTTGAAGTAAAGTCTCAATTTGTGACTAGTTACTATTCACTAAACAGTCTCTAGCTTTAGTCTCAAAAAGGAGGAGCAGGTCACTAAACTAAATAAAACTCTTGTCTGACCATCTAAACGACGTTAAATTAGTAAACTTCTATGACCTGATTGGAAGAGAATTACCGCCCTCTCAGGTGTGCAAGATTAAGGTCCAAACTGTAGCCTAGATGTACTGGTCTCTTACAGAGAGGTATGCGTTCACTCTGTCCGCTCGGGCTATACTGGCTTTGAGCTGGCTTAATGTGTTCTCTAAACTAGTCCGGAATGCAATAACTGATTAGCATTAGCTTCGAGTTTATTCCATATTAGTTTAATATACAAGTACGTAGCTGCCAGGTTACAGAAACTGCGGTCAAACTGTCACTTTGAACTTACTGTTCTCTGCTTATGGATAACTAGACGTCAGCGCGTTCTAAAACTTATTTCCGTCGGTCGATAATATTCTTTGTGCTAATCTCACTTTATAAAGAAATAAATGCACACCATTCTTATTGAGTGCTTGCAAAGTAATACCAATTAATCTAAGATGCAGAGCACGATGATAATACGCTTATGATTTCTGAACAATACACATCCTATTCATATACTACTATGAGCAAATGACTTTTTAATTTACATTTGGCGCGGAAACCCATTTTTTAGGTTGGTGCGACTGTCGGTGAGATCTGGCCAGGACGGCCGTCAACAGCAGACGACTAATCGACCGAATATTGGGGCTAGAGTGAACCGAATCCGAAAAAACACGTTAATGCAGGTCAAAAATCAAATTATGTTGACAGTTTTCTTCGATTATCGAGGTGTGGTGCACTCCGAATTCCTTCCGACCGGTCAAACTGTCAACAAGGCATACTATTTGAGTGTTATACGTCGATTGCGTGAAGCTATTCGTAAAAAGAGGCAAAAATTATGGCCCACTAACTCGTATTTACCTGATTTAGCTACTCGTGACTTCTGGCTATTCAACAAACTCAAACGGCCTCTCCGGGGAAACCGTTTTGAGTCAATTAAAGTCATTAAAGTGAGATTCTACGCGCATTGAAGGCTATCCCGGAAATTGATCTTAACAACTTATTCGGGGATTGGAACAAACGTTGGCACAGGTGCACAGGGGCCAAAGGAACTTAGTTTAAAGGGGCAACATAGATTTTGAAGAATAAATTCAAAATTTTAAAATTATGAAAAAAGTCATACTACGTACAGCAATCGTGACTTCGTTGGTTTTCTGCCATCTAACATATTAGTTTCGTATTTTACTGTTACTTTGGTTTCAAATTTCCTTCGAAATATAAAACGCGGTAAAACAAAGGAAACTCCACTAATTAAAATCACTTACTTTGTGCTACTAAAAGTTCAAGTCACGTCCAAATCAATTTCAGACCCTTAGGATCACAAAGCCAAGAGTGTCGTTAATTAATTTGTAATTAATAAGTTGTAAAAATCATTTTATTGTTTTATTACACACTAGCCGTAGCTAAGCCGTTACGCTGGTTGACACAATTTCCCAGAAAATAATATCCACAGCGCAGGCCATTACTGCGGTTGAGTGTATTTCCTGCTCGGCTTTATAATATTGTTTCACTTTTCCGAAGTTATCGAAATGCCTTTGGTCAGAGATATAATCGCTGCAATTTATACGCCTTATATGTGCATGTGTGTGTTTGTGCGTGTGCACTTGTTCGCAACAGCACGGCAAGTGTGCAGCAAAAACCATAAATCATTTGTACGAAAATAGTGTCCAAAGCTTGCTTTTCAGTTCGAAAATTCTCTGAAGTCCGTGAAGTGCTCGTACATAATAAATTCATAAGTGGAAGCGGAGCAGAGATGAATGCTATTGTGTTCCTGCCAGAGTTTTGTTTCTACCTCGGCAACGCCAATGCCTTTTGCACAATGAAAAAAACAACAACAAAGTCACAACATTCTGAGTTAATAAAATACACTTGCCACACCGCAAAGGCAATGCAACAACAGCAGTAACAACAGCGCGATAAAAGCAGAAGCATGTCAATAGACCAAGCCAATGCCTCACACTCAGCGCGCTGGTAGACATACAAGCCGCTGTGTGCCTATGTGTGTGTGTATGAGTGTATATTCATGTAAATTCTCGAGAACACACACACGCGCGCTCGAATGTCAGTGGCTAATAATAAATAGTGGCATCTTCCGGTCACTTTGTTTTCACAACATAACTCAGCGCCAACGCCGACTAATCGACAACACACACACACAGCCATTCAAGTGTTCCCAAAGTGGGTGGAGCGGGCGGAGATATTTACATACACCAAAATATATATGGACACTTATCCGTATTGTTTGTAGTTTCTGTCTTGTCGTGCGAAAGTAAAAAAGCGCAACTTAAATTGAAACTGCCCGTACGTCGCCGGCCGGAAGCCACATAGACACGAACCACATATGTATGAAAGTAATAATGAAGTGGCATGCAGCACGCGCGCTGCCCACACCTTCTGCATTCCGCACAGCCGAACATATGTTGACGATGTATATGTACATATGTAGTTACGTAAAAGTGTAAGCGTTCACATTCACTCAAACCCGACTTATCGCCTTTCTCCATCGAACACATACGCACACACGCACGGGCTTTATATTATGCGGGCGTCCACCGCTGCTGGCGTTCGCTCTGCGTCGCTTGTACCAGTGACCATGTACGCCTTGCGCCTCCATATAGCGGAGTGATCATAATGCCATAACTGTGCTGATAACGTTTGTAGGCTTTACCGGTTAACATGTTGAGCAGTATGGCAGAGCGGCGGACAGTTCTACTTGGCTTCGCAGCGCTTTTGGTTAGTATTTTTAAAGTGTCCATTCTACTTTAAAATAGCCATGAACGCTTCATGAATATTTAATTACGAGTTGAGTGAGACGAAATATTGCAGGAAATACTATTAACAATTTAGACAACGTACCACTTAATTACCTGTTATTGGTCACTCTGCGAAAAGAGGAAATTGTTGAGTATATTTATTATAAATAAAATAATAACAAGTTAAAATAGTTCTTCACTACTTCAATGGTTTCAATAAATCTGAGAAAAATTTAAAATTTCTGTGGTTAGAGCTACAATCAGGTGGTATCAAGATAGAGTTTCACCTTCTGATCAATATCAACTTTTAAAGTATAATTTCTTCAAGTCATTGGAAAAATAATCGACTGCAATGAATTGAGTGTAGCGCTGTGATGCTCGTGGTAAATATAGCGACATTATAACGTAGCATTAGAACTTGATACAAAATTTTCTAGACTTAATATACCACCTCATCGGCAGGAGATTCGCTCTATCAATTCGAAACCAACTGCTAATGTGTAATCGAGTCCTTGTCTCTATTCAGCGCATCCAAAATAAGATAATAGATCGCAAATATACTTTCGTAGATCTCAAAGCACAGAAATTTCTCAATTGTTTGCTCTATTGTGGCATATTTTGGTTTCGATGAAGAACGTTATTTCTTTTATAGAAAGATGAGCTGCTATGGAATTCTATTCTTGAATAATTTTAATATCGAATTCAGCTCAGTTGAACATAAGTAATGTCTTATAAATGAGCTGCTTATCCTTCAGACTAAAACGCCACCATGACCTTAGAAGCCAATTAAATCGCACAAACCTTAACCGGAGCTGGGTCCTCTTGATTTTCACCTGGTCCATGTACTCTTCAATTGTAACCCCCTTATGTTTTGTACTTGTGTTTGCTGGTATAAACTATGTTGTCATATTTCATGTACGTATACACCAAGGGTACCAACTCTTCGTCGATTTCAAAGCTGCTTTCGACAGCACGAAAAGGAGCTGCCTTTATGCCGCGATACCAAATGAGGTTTTAGACAAAGCGACTCCCTATCGTGCGACTTCTTCAATCTTCTGCTTGAGAAAATAATTCGAGCAAAGTAAATGCGTCTGGCAGTGAACGAGGGCAAGACGAAATATCTTCTTTGATCAAAACCACAGTCTTCGCACTCACGACTTGGCTCCCACGTCACTGTTGCAGTCATATCGTAGATAATTTCGTCTATCTTGGAACCAGTATTAACACCATCAACAATGTCAGCCTCGAAATCCAACGCAGAATAACTTTTACCAACAGGGACTACTTCGGACTGAGTAGGCAAATGAGAAGTAAAGTCCACTCGACGAACAAAAACCAAGCTTTACAAATCACTCATCATTCCCGTCCTACTATTTAGTGCAGAAGCATGGACGATGACAATCTGATGAGCCGACGTTACGAATTTTAGATGCAGAAGATGTATGGTCCTTTGCGCATTCGCAACGGCAAATACCGCAGTCGATGAGCCGAAAAATTCGATGATACTAACATGGTTCAGCGAATTAAGAGACAGCGGCTACTCTGACTAGGTCCGAGAGTATTCGACCGAATATCCGCCGGAGGAAGCAGAAAAAGAGGAAAATCTCTACTCCGTTGGAAAGACCAGGTGGGGAAGTACTTGGCTACACTTAGCGCCAAACAGCGAAAAGGAACGAAGAACGATTGGTGGACTGTGTAAACTCGGCTACAACCGGGAGTTGTGAATTGGAAGTTATGTTGTGAATAGAACATAGAATACTGTGGCCATACATGTGGAAGGAAAAAAAATATATAAGAAACAACATAATCAAGGTTATTATCCTACACCTCATCGAGAGGGTGTTAGCGAAGGACCAAGCAATGATCGAGTCATGGAAACCCACTCGTTTTCCTTGTTCTAACATGAACAGATGAGTAGTTAACAGACTTAAATCTCACCGCTAAAAGGCGAGAAAACATTTTCCATTATTTAATCGAACAATATCGATGAATTAAAATTTAAAAGAGACGTATAAATATAGAATTCGAGGAGCTTGAGTAGCAGATCGGAAAAAAATAGTGACAGATCTCAAAAGATAAAGAAAACGTTTGTTGCGTCAAACATGGACTTGCCGTTAACGGAACGGAACAGACTCGATTTATCTTCAAAAACACAGTTATCAGTGTGGCTTAGAACCAGGATAGCTTATAATTAATCATTCAAATGTATCAAACTCTATGAGTACCTAAAGAAACGAGTCAACACCCAGCGTTTATTTGTTGATTGCAAAGCCACTCTAAACTTTTTTAAATGATCAGCGTCACGAGCTGAGTTGATTTAGCCAAATCCGTCTGTCTGTCTGTATAGTGCTTCAGTTTTCTAGTTATAGATCTAAAACTTTGTGCATGTGTTTTTTGGTTCAAGAAGATGCTCATTTGTCGGAACTGCCGATATCGGACCACTATAGTATTTAGCTGCCATATGAGCTAAACTGTCCAAATCAAGAGCCTGTATGGACAACTTTCTCATTTGACGAGGTATCTTCACCTAACGGTACAATCGCCGAACCAAATTATTCAGATCGAACTATAACAGCATATAGTTGCACACCAAATGACCGATCACCATCAAGTTCTTATATGGAAACTTTTGTTTGGGAAGAGTATTATATGTATCTTCGTTGCAACCTATATTAACGGTTCTTCTTGTTTTATAAATAGACTTTATTGACGTCTGAGAAAGTAGTATTTCGTATGTTATTTATATTCAGAGGTGTACATGGTCTTCAGCATGCCGATTTGACTGTAACTTACAGGTATTCTTTTGATCTACAATTTAAATTAGAAAAGTAGAGAACAACAACATTTTTAATATTCCATTTTACATGAGCTAAAATAAATAACATTTCCTCATCAAACAATTTTTTGAACATAAAACTGGAAGACAAGAAAATAGAATTCATTCAAGCAAACGCAAACAAATGTATCTTTAGCTCAAACGCTACTATGCTGTTCACATATGTATTGGCAATAATTCCCCACTCAACTAAAATATTTTTAATGTGTGGATGTGGCTTATCAAGCAATTGTCGGCGCTTGACTGTTGATTGCGTTTGTCGTCAATGTTGCGTGTGGAAATGCGATGACATTTTATGCCTCTGTGGTTACCACTATGTAAGAGTGTATGTATGTATGTGCGCTTGTGTGGTTGTGCCCAAGGCTGTGGTGAGGTGGTGCTGTGGTAGTCCGAATGACATGTTATTTCCGCAAGTTGTAGATCACTCTTTTGTTATTCACGCAGTGAGTTTATGCAATATTGATTGATTAATTGACAAAGGAGTTGATTGGACGCGTGAGATGACCGTTAGCTACCTTGTATGCGCAACAACAAGTAAGCAATTGAATGAAAGGCAAATTATGAGTGCACACGATTTGCATGAAGAGAATGAAAAGCGAAAAACCTGCAGACAAACAGACAAGCAGCGGAGTGCACGATTGAGAGAGCGTAGGAAATGCCATGGCAAGACCTCAGTCTATGCCGATGGGCACAACTGTTGTAATTTGTGTCACATGTGCGTATGTACTATATGCAGTGATGCCCATGTTTGTATGCAACATGAACTATGAGTTGTTTTAGCACACACACACCCACACACATACTCGTATACGCGCCCAAATACATGGATAAAGTGCATTATTGCTGCACTTGCACTCGAAATGAGGCGAATTTGTGTTTTCGAATATGCAAATGCGTTTGGCGCTTCCGCATTGTTGTCTCTATTTAATTATAACTGTTGCTTGTATTGTTAGTGTTGTTGCCTGTCTACGGCTCATTATTATATTCACTGCACGCTAGTCATTTCAGTGCATGTAATGTCTTTTTGTCTCGCCACTAAATATGACACTAAAACCGAAGTCCGTTAGAACACCATAGAACACTAACGCGAATGTGGATTTAAATGTTTGACTGCAGTTTGTGTAACCCAATTTTGGTACTTAGTCTGGATAACGGTTTAATATATTTTACAGTGTGTTTAGTATAACAAAAGTATAGTGTTTTTCATACTTTTTATTTATTTAGTTCTGATTCAATCAAGTAAATTAGTTCACTATCTTCTTCCTTTGCAACGATTTTTTTTTCTTTGGGATTAGGAAATATTAAACAAATGTAGCTGCCAGATTAGACAAAAATGGTGCAGATAAAGGATCTTTAGCTTTACTTCTTATATGCTTAATCTAACGAAGTTAATTGAGACCTGAGATATGTTGCACACATCTTTCTCATAACCAAAGTGATTTCCAAACAAAATTTGGCTTATAACATGTCTATTAAATTTAAATTTTCAGTAATCTTTAATAAAGTTTTGTAGCTTAAAACAAGTTTATTTTTTATTGTAGAACTCTTATGGCTTATGATCGCTGAGGTTCAATACATTAACTTAACATACTGCATGTCTGGTATTGTTGATGGACGGAATTGGACTAGCTCGACAATATGATATAGCGCACATCAGGTAGCGGCATCAATCATTCTGAAAAAGTTGTACCACGCCCCTTAAAAGGTTGAATATTAGTACATATCTCCCAAATAGTTAAAGTCAAATACGCTCAGGAAAAATACTTTTGGTATACTATACAATGTGAAAATGGATGAAATCGAATTATAACCAGGCCCCCCCTATGTACCAGCAGTTATGCTCAAAACTTAAAAGTTTAAATTTAATATTCAAGATAACATTAAAGCTTCATAGGAGTCGAAATTAAAATTGGATAATGTGCGTGGCACCGCCCACATTTAGATGGAATCTCATACCTCAGAACTTATCGACCGATTTCAATTAAATTTGGTACTTATATTTTCCTGTCATTCCTATGCAACGGTGTGAAAATTTGACTTCTCCTTGCAATATAACACAATTCTAAATTCCATACGATTCTTCCACTTTACAGTAGACAAATCAAACAGCAAACAATATATTGGGATAAAACTCAAAAAATCGTAGAAATAGTGGCTTTTGATTTCCTACCTCAAATGTAAAATTAAAATCATAATTCCTCAAGACCCCAGAAACCAAATATGTGTATAAATAAAAAATATCCGAGATTTACCGCCGATCAAACTGAAACGACAAGCACGTACTTCTGTCAGTTATAATAAACTTGTCTTCTTTTTTAAATTTTCGATGCTTTATAAAAATTCTTAAAGGATGTCATCTTCATTTACATATATAGTCATGTCAATGTTCAAGAAAGCAAGATAATTGGGATGCTCTTGTCCCCCTTATGCGAAAACTTGGATGCAACTCTACACTACAACGAATCTGAAGATCGCCGGCTTTCCTATTGACTTGATATCAACCCTATACGGGGCTTTCCACACTATAACAGCGGGTAGTCGAAAAGGACTTGTAGTTCAACTTATTTCTTCTTATACCCTGAACAGGGTATATTAAGTTTGTCACGAAGTTTGTAACACCCAGAAGGAAGCGTCGGAGACCCTATAAAGTATATATATAAATGATCAGTATGTTGAGCTGAGTCGATTTAGCCATGTCCGTCTGTCTGTCTGTCCGTCTGTCTGTATATATACGAACTAGTCCCTCAGTTTTTAAGATATCCTTTTGAAATTTTGCAAACGTCATTTTCTCTTCAAGAAGCTGCTCATTTGTCGGAACGGCCGATATCGGATCACTATAACATATAGCTGCCATATAAACTGAACGATCGGAATCAAGTTCATGTATGGAAAACTTTCACATTTGACAATGTATCTTCACCAAATTTGGTATAGATTATTTTCTAAGGCAACAATGTAATCTCCGAAGAAATTGGTCAGATCGGTTAACTATAGCATATAGCTACCATACAAACTGAACGATCGGAAACAAGTTCTTGTATGGAAAACTTTCACATTTGACAAGATATATTTACGAAATTTGGTAGAAATTATTTTCTAAGCCACCAATGTAATCTATGAAGGGTATATTAGCTTCGGTGCAGCCGAAGTTAACGTTTTTTCTTGTTTTTTATAATAATAATTAAATAAGCAAGTATGTACCATTTTGGTCGAGCACTTTTTGCCATTTTTCCGCTAATCGAAATTTTGAAATTTCCAGAACGGAAGCGAGCGAACCATTGTTGTGTTACACGAACTGATACAGCATCGTCTCCGTAAACTTTACAAATATCATTGGTGACTTGCGTAGAATTCTTCCCTTTTTTATAAACAAATTTCAAAGTATAGCGAATTTTTTCAATATTTTCACTCATTTTTGAACAGCTGTTACTTTCATTCAACCTCCCCGAATTTAATTTTTTTTTGTTAAATGAAACTCACATGTCCAACACCTAATAATATGACACTGTGTGATTGGTAGCACTGCAGATATACGACTGCAAAGACATCGATTGAGAAAATACGAAAAGACCTTTTCGACTACCCAATATATAGAATAATTTTTAACTTTAACGCACTAAGTCTTAAGAAAAGCAACTACTGATTACAAAAATATTTGAATATGTTAAAACTGGATCTTCTGGATCTTAAAGTTTATTTAGGTCGCAAACTACAGGATTTTATGGAAAAATATGTTAGGAGTGCCCTAATAGTCCAAAGTGATGTTGTTTCAATACACAATCCTTATGACCCAATTCTATCCCCTGAATACCTCAGAAACATTTTAACGAGTTATTTTAAAAAAAGAAGGCTGATTTTTAATACGGACTAAGGCACCACTCGCAGCTTCTCTATCTCGAGTGGTATATTCCAAGCGTCAGTGTTGGGTGCTGAAATGGTTCTCTTCTGTGAGTCTGGAACTGGCGGAGCAAAAAAGTTAAGTTTTACTCATAAGAACCAGGAAGGTAGACGAACGCGGTGTACAACGTAATGCCGACAAATTCCGAAATTTAGAATCCCGACAGTCAAAATACCGACTTCGATGATACCGAACTTCAATGATGACCAATAGAGGCCGAGTGCGTTCCAGCCGGCGATTCTTAACAGCGGAAGCAATGAGCTTTGTAGTATTGTATGCTGCACCAGTATGGATACAGGCAATCAATATAAAAGCGTATGCTAAGCAAACAATTGCAGTGCATAGGCTTTCTTCAATTCGTGTAATAGTCGCTTTCTGCACTATGCCAACCGACGCTTCTGAAGTATTAAACAGTATGCCGCCCATTGACGTCCAGGAAGACGAACTCGATATAATCATATCAGCTATCAGCACCTAAAATAGTATCAGCAGGAGCGGTGGAATTCTTTATTCAAATTGCGCTGAACCCACCGACTAGCACCGGACAACCACTTGGGGATATACAGACGACATGGGAATCTGGATTTCCATCTGCCCCAAATACTTAGTAGACATGGGGACTTTAAAAGGTACCTATTCAGATATACATATACAGAGTATATAGATGACTCTGAACATGTACTTTATTGCCCTCGCTTTTCAAGTAGAAGCGAAAAACTAAAAACCACAGTCGGTGGTAGTTTTACGGTCGATAATTTAAGGACAGTCATGTATCAGTCGACTGATGGAAAGCTGTTAGTGAAGCGTCAGCATTCGTAATGACAAAACTAAGACTTTTTCAACAGATTTAGCGTCCGTTAGTCCACACAATAGAGGAGACTTAAATGTCATATTCCTCCCACGAAATAATACAAGGTGCGTTCCAAAGTAAACAGTAAACACTTTTTGAACCTAGCGCCCCCTGGTGGCGCCTTCTATATGTCCAGTGAGAATTTCATGACATTTCATTGATTGGAAGTGAAGTTATTGCGTTTTAAGTGTTAGTATGTTTGTGTTATCAGTGCGGAAATGAGCATCGAACAAAGAGCCAACATTAAATTTTGTTTTAAATTGGTAAAACTTTTACCGAAACGTTTCAATTGATGAAACAAGTTAAGGGCGATGATTGCCTATCCCGTAGCAGAGTGCACGAGTGGTTTCAACGTTTCCTAAATGGTCGTGAGAACATAAATGACGATCAACATGTGGACCAATCAAAATCCGTGATCAACGGAAACTTCATCGAAACTTTTCGTGAATTCATCAAAAATCAGCCGAATTCATTATTGAAATTCATGGAAATGGAATTGAACATCTCCAAAACATCGATTTATCGCATTTTGACCGAACATTTGGGCTTACGAAAGGTGTGTGCACGGTTTGTTCCGCACAAATTGACTGACGAGCAAAAATTGCTCAGAATCCAACATTCAAAGGACGATTATTTGACCAAAAATCACATTTTAATCATCAACCACTCCCCGTATTCACCTGATATGGCACCTTGCGACTTCTTGCAATTCGGAAAAATGCGTTTGCCCATGAAAGGAAAGCGTTATGCAGACTTAGAGGCGATTCAAAAGGCTTACACCGGCATACTGGCGGCCATACCGGCCAACGAGCCAAAATACTCGTTCGACATGTTTTTGGACCGTGCAAAACGCTGTATTGAAGTAGAAGGAGACTATTTTGAATAAAATAAATTGATTTTGCCGAAAAAACCATTTGTTCTGTTTTTTTTGGAACGTTTACTTTGGAACGCACCTTGTACTTAGCCGGTGGTGCCGTGGGAAAGTCTTGAGTTGGAAGTTCCCTTTTCGTTGCTTGCCCCTACTATAGAAAACAATAAAAAGTTCCGTCTTTATCAACATTTCGGTACAAAACTTACCCACTGTGGATAAGACATAATCAACTCAGTAATAAGCACAAGTACGTCGTCATATGCGCTCATCTATTTGACCATTTGTAAACACTGTTCGGTTAATTGTATTTGCATTGTATTACAATGGCATAGAAAGCATTATTATTACATGCAACAGCGCTGTTGATTTTCCAGAATTATTACAATAACTTGCAGCAATTATAAATACACTGTTGCTTCGCTCCTACGGCTATGCGACTATATACGCGTATGTCTATATACATATGTACGTTTGTATGTAGACTTATTGGTTTGTTGCATTATTTTTGGTAGCTTGTTTATTGCTGTTGTCATTACCACTTCGAAAACGGCATTCATTGTTCTTGTATTTACACACACACACATACCTACAAGAGAAGTCAGCCGCAAACAGTTAGCCAACTAAATTTGGTATTTTAACAGCCTTATATAAGTACATACATATAGTATTATTGTTATTGTTATTGTTTCCTTCATAGTGATTGCATTGCAATAACATTAACTCGCTGCAAATGCAACTGTAATCAGTTTGGAATAACCGTTGAACGGTCACTTTGTGCTGCCCTTTGGAGGCAAGCGCTCGGTATTTACTTGCCCCAATTGCATAATTGTTTCGCCACACACACACATACACATACAAAATATGCGAGCTATAATGCGTACATCTTAAAATAGCATATATAATGGATGCTCAGTTCGTATTTATGTATATTATATTTATGAGACTTACCTACACACACACACGCACGCAGTGGGCAGTAAGTGCTGCAGAGGTCTTCTGTAAGCATTTCTCTATGGAATTATGTACTCGTATAATAATTCCAACGTATCCAATCGAGTTATCAAAATTTAATCAATTCGTTTATGATTAATGTTTCACACTTCCTCGCCTTCGTTTGCCGCAATCTGTTTGCTAATAATTTCACACATCTCCCATTAAGGCGAATTTATATGGACATACATAAGTGTGTGCTCTCGATTTTACATTAAATTTGCAGCATACCTGAACAACAACAACACTACACTGCAATTAGGAATAAATTACAGAAATTATCAACAAATGTTTAATAGCTCTGGTCTGGGTTCGTCAGATTAGAATGAAAGCAGGAAAATACACATGTGAGTAGGAGCTAAGATTAAGTTTAAGATCATAAAGATTATGGAATATGGTGTGTCGTTTGTAACAAATAATAGCTGTCAAGCGTTGAAGAGTAGCGAATCGAACAAACTATACCACATGCTCAATCAAACAAGGAGAAATTGTGGTTCAACACTGCGCTAACATGCCTTCAGATGCAACCGCATCTATTCGTTCTTAGTGGAGAAATTCTTTTCCGTTTCAAGGCACCATCCACAATAGAAAAATTTATCTAAAATAAGCTGAACAAAAGTTCGTAATGTTGAAGACAGCGGCTAAACCACTTTAATGAGGTATCCGCACACTCTCTTGTACGAATTAAACTCAATAACTTATTATTATGTTATTGTTTTTTGAGTACTTTTTTTGACAAGAGAGCAGAAGCGAGTGGAGAAGTGCCGAATCGAAGATAGCTTATATTGAAATAATATGCAAAAGCGAACAAGTTTCGTACAGTCTTTAAGCTTTATGCGATATTTTGAAGTGACGGCTGAATGACTAGAATATGAATATTTGCCATAACTGAGGATAATTTAATGATATATACCGACACCGGGTACACCGATTTCTTTTGGAAACTGATTATATTTAATATTGTTAAGCGAAATAATTTGATGCTTTAGCATATTAGGAGATGCATTTAGTTAGGTAGCTTAATTTGTTGCTTATTACAGTCTCTCTGTTAACGACATTTTTCCCATTTGCAATACCTCCTGAGAACGTCAAAACGCGTGTAGCAGGTTTCATCAATATATCTTAATTTTTACTCAAGCTATCATTTTAACGGAAAGATAAGCAGATGGTCAGAAGAACGAATGTACAGATGAATGCACGGAGGAATGCCATATGTGGGGAATCAATTCGTTTCATCTACTTGTTATTTTTATATCCTAGTATATTAAATTTCCTCGCATTGTGTAAAACCCAGAAGCAAATGTCAGAGACCGTATACATACTATATACATATAAACGAACAGCGCGACATGCTGAGTCGAGTCGAGCCGTCAGTTTTTGAGATATCAAATTGAAATTTTCCACTCATAATTTTCTCACCAAGAAATTGCTGATATGTCGAAACGGACCACTCTATGTAGCACGTAACTACTATAAAAACTGAACGGTCGGAATGAAGTGATTTTGAGGAAACCCTTTTCATTTGAAGAGAGATCTTCAAAAATTTGGCATAGTTTATGGTCTAAAGCAGCGGTATAACCTCCGCAAACATAGTTCCGAAACAAAAATAAAAATTGTCGAAAGCCTATAATAAGAAATCATATAAATGAAAAAAAAACATACGTTTCGTCAAGCAATACAAAACAGCAAAAGTACACGAGCCAAACAAGCAGATCTTACTATTCGAGAAGGTCATGGTTTCGTCCGTACACCAGATTTAAGGCTGGTTCATCTGTCCAAAGTTTAGTTGTAGCCTTAATATTAATATCATATTTTTAAAATCGAAATAAGCTCTTTGAATTGTGAAATGCTAGTTACAGCCGGGATATTCCTACTACTGTAATGTCACATCAAAGTAATCATTAGTGTATACGCTTGTCTTTCTGAAGTACATAGTGCATTCGACGGCTCTTGCGGTGAGTGATATTATTCAACTAAGAAGTTCTAGTAAATCTTGTTTGCACGCCAACAAATACAAGGAAGGTTCTTCAACCTGCTGCTGGAGAAAATAATTCGAGCTGCAGAACTTAATCGAGCAGGTACAATCTTTTATAAGAGTGTACAGCTGCTGGCGTATGCCGATGATATTGATATCATCGGCCTCAACACCCGCGCCGTTAGTTCTGCTTTCTCCAGGCTGGACAAGGAAGCACAGAAAATGGGTCTGGCAGTGAACGAGGGCAAGACGAAATATCCCCTGTCATCAAACTAACAGTCGTCGCACTTGCGACTTGGCACTCACGTCACTGTTGACCGTCATAACTTTGAATTGTAGATAATTTCGTATATCTTGGAACCAGTGTAAACACCAACAACAAGGTCAGCCTGGAAAGCCCAACGCGGGATAACTCTTGCCTACAGGTGCTACTTCGGACTGAGTAGGCAATTGATAAGTAAAATCCTCTCTCGACGAACAAAAACCAAACTTTATAAGTCACTCATAATTCGCGTCCTGCTATATGTTAGAGAGACTTGAACGATGACAACAAACGATGAGTTGACGTTGCGGGTTTTCGAGAGAAAAGTTCTGCGGAAGATTTATGGTCCTTTGCGCGTTGGCGACGGCGAATATCATATTCGATGGAACGATGAGCTGTACGAGATATATGACGACATTGACATAGTTCAGCGAATTAAAAGACAGCGGTTACGCTGGCTAGGTCATGTTGTCCGAATGGACGAAAACCCTCCAGCTCTGAAAGTATTCGACGCAGTACCCGCCGGGGGAAGCAGAGGAAGAGGAAGACGTCCACTCCGTTAGAAGGACCAGGTGGAGACGGACCTGGCTACGCTTGGAGTATCCAGTTGGTGCCACGTAGCGAAAAGAAGAAACGACTGGCGCGCTGTTGTTAACTCGGCTATAATTGCGTAAGCGGTGTCTACGCCAATTAAGAAGAAGAAGTATACTTATAAACCTACCTACGACTAGGGAATGCATGCAATGAATGGTACAGTTTGCATTGAATTATCTGGTCTGAAGTTAAATTAATATCCCGACTCTCCTTTTTCGTTAACAAGTTCGAGTTTTCGGTTGAAATTTAAAGTGGGTCGATATTGCTCATTTATTGTACGAACTAACCCAGAACTGTCGATAAACGTGCATTGTGGCGTTCAGGGACACTTGGTGCCGCTAAAACAACCTGACCCCACATCGAGCATTCATAGAGCGAACTGATGGTGTGTGGCAGCAAGCTAAAAAACTCGTATACATTATTAAGTCGCTGAAAGTTAAGTAGTTTCATTTGTCAGTGCTGCGAGACACTTATGTGAGCCTCCATTAAAGAAGTACCATTAATTTTTGCTGCAACTAAAATGGCATAATTAATGGGCGTGCGTACAGCTGATATTAATTTGTGATTCAACTTAAGCGCTAAACCATTGCCGACGCAACTTGCAAACTACTAATTAAGGAAGCAGTACGACAGCACTGCATACGACTACCGCTTTATAGTCTCTAAATCGTGGAGACGAGTTCATCAGACAATTTTATAAGTCGCGAAAGACACACGAAAACCTGCTCTGCTTTCCCGTTTATTTTTAGCGCACGAAGGAATATTTTCGCTCTTTTTGCAACTCTCGCAAGTGTCCAGTAGTGCCTGTGGAGTATAGGAAGTGCATAATTGTTGATCAGTAATATGTACATACAATGCAATTATAATATATGTATTAGGGTGATTCAAAAAAAAATGTTTTTTTTTTTTCAATTGGTACTCGCAAAAATAGGTTCCTAGACACCTCTAAGAAAGCCTCTCCAAATATGAGTTTTTAATTGTAACGGGAAGGTCCTCCGCCTAACGGTTTTCTATTTTTTCTTATTATCAGATAGAAAAATTTATATCTCGCTTCCAACTACTTGAAAAAATATCTCGTTAATTAGGTTTTGTAGGAAATTGAATGCTCTAAAATATAATTTTTTTTCATTGAGTTATAAAATTAATAAGAAAAAAAGAATTTTTCCAAAAATAGTCAAATTTCAACCGTTAATATCTTTTAAACGGTTGGGTTTACGAAAAATCATAAGAGACCATATTTTAGAGCATTCAATTCTCTACAAAAACCTAATTAACAAAAATATTTTTTTCAAGTAGTTGGAAGTGAGATATAAATTTTTCTATCTGATAATAAGAAAAATAGAAAACCGTTAGGCGGAGGACCTTCCCTGTTACAATTAAAAACTCATATTTGGAGAGGCTTTCTTAGAGGTGTCTAGGAACCTATTTTTGCGAGTACCAATTGAAAAAAAAAATAAAATTTTTTTTTGAATCACCCTAATATGTATGTATATTTTTATAAGCTCTCGTTAAATTCTACGTACACGTTCGTGGACTCCACTTTTAAGTGAGCTCGTCGAAAGATATTTGTAGGTAGAAACCAGTTTGTTTGTGCCCCTATGGTTTGGTTTTTTGCTCGTAGTCATCCCTCTTAACTGCGATGGTTATTGCGCAGTAACTGATATGACATGTCGTATTTTCAAGTGCCCAATGTTTGTTGCGCGTATTTTACGAACTCGTGGTTGTGCGAGTTCAAAGCGTATGTGGGGGTTTGAAGCGACAGCAGCTACTGTCCCCGTTAGCGCCGTTCGCTGCACTTCTTCTGCTTTGTTAATCGGTGACTCGTACAAATTCACTTCGCCTGCAGAAATGTCAAGTGGTAGTCGCTTGTGCACAGTCAAGTGGGAAGTGGAAACTTAAATACTCTACGTGTCTTCTTCATGAAAGCTTGTTTCTACTTAGCAGATATTTCAATGTCAGGGGCGAGCTATATACTCGTAAGCACAAAGAATTTGATTTAAACAACATTAAATTTATTGTGCATAATCAAAAGCTTTTATTAGTTAAATGTCCCAATATCTTTGATCAACGCTTAAGAACTTCAATTAAGATTAACTTCATTAGATTAAAATTGACCTTTCCAGCACCCTATATGCAATTCGCTACTTGTAGTAAGTACAGCACAAGTAACCTTCAGAGAGTCACTCCTTGGATGCAAACCTTCTCTACTAAGGTTAATTTCGACTTGACTTAGAGGAATGACTTTATATCGAATGAAGACACTCAAAACAAGTTATTAATTTTTCAGACAATAAGTCTTATTTTAGCTTTCCATCCTGGAGTTTTTGTTGACTCAAACAAAGCTTAGACACATGAGCTTTACTTAAAGTTTTAGCCTCGTACTTTTTTAGCCCATCGCTTTGCTCTTTATGCTCTTGAAATGTTCTCAAAAGCTCCGACGTTTTCGATCCAAATTTTGTTCAACGATGAGGTTCATTTTCTGCTCAATGGATATGTTAACAAGCAAAATTGCCGCATTTGGGACGAAGAGCAACCCGAAGAGATTCTAGAGATGCCATTTCTACCGGTAAAAAAACAGGGGCTTTGTGGATCCGTGGAATCATACGTTTGTATTTTTACAAAAATTATGCCGGTAAGAACGCAACTGTCTACGGCGATCGTTCTATCAAGCGTATTGTGTGAAATATTAAAGCCCACAGTCAACAAACTTATTAAACCTTATCAGTGTGGCTTTAGACCTGGAAAATCAACAACAGACCAGATATTCACCATGCCCTAAATTTTGGATAAGACCCGTGAAAGGAGAATCGACACACACCACCTCTTCGTCGATTGCAAAGCTGCTTTCGACAGCCCAAAAAGGAGCTGCCTTTATGCCGCGATGTCTGAATTTGTTATCCCCGCAAAACTAATGCGGCTGTGTAAACTGACGTTGAGCAACACCAAAATCTCCGTCAGGATCGGAAAGGACCTCTCCGAGCCGTTCGATTCCAAGCGATTCCCTTTCGTCTTCAATCTGCTTTAAAAGAAAATAAATCGAACTGCAGAACTTAATCGAGCAAGTACAATCTTCTACTCGTATAAGAGTGTACAGCTGCCGGCGTATGCCGATGATATTGATATCATCGGCCTAAACACCCGTAGTTCTGCTTCAAAGCAAATGGGTCTGGTAGTGAACGAGTGCGAGACGAAATATCTCCTGTCATCAAACAAACAGTCGTCGCACTCGCGACTTGGCTATCACGTTACTGTTGACAGCCATAACTTCGAAGTCGTAGATAATTTCGTATATCTTGGAACCAGCATCAACACCAACAACAACGTCAAACAGAGTAGGGCAATTGAGAAGTAAAGTGCTCTCTCGACGAGCAAAGGCCAAACTTCATAAGTCACTAATTATTCCCGTCCTGATATACATATGGTGCAGAGGAATGGACGATGACAACATCTGATGAGTCGACGTTACAAGTTTTCGAGAGAAAAGTTCTACGAAAAATGTATGGTCCTTTGCGCGTTGGCCACGGTGAATATTGCATTCGATGGAACGATGAGCTGTATGAGATATGTATATGACGACGGCTACTGGCTAGGTCATGTTGTCCGAAAGGACGTAAACTATCCAGCTCTGAAAGTATTCGACGCAGTACCCGCCGGGGGAAGCAGAGGAAGAGGAAGATCTCCACTGCGTTGGAAGGACAAGGTGGAGAAGGATCTGGCTTCGTTTGGAATCTCCAATTGGCGCCACGTTGCGAAAAGGAGATGCGATTGGCGCGCTGTTTTTTCTTTGAAAATGTAAGGAACCTTAATTTTTACAATTGCAGATATCATTTATAGTCTTATTACATCAAATTAATTATAATTAATTACCAACCTTGAACAGGACTTTCGCTCAAACTGCATTTCTTTATTATGTAATTTTAAATATTACGACGCTCCCACCTTTTCTGAGTAATTACCAATTTTCATACGCATTAATTAAATGTGACACAATGTGCCAGATAAATACTTACGCGGACGATATTTCCTTTTGTAATTGAACTTTTCATTTATGCTGATCGGTGAGTTGAGTTACTTGGAAAACAAATGAAGCTTTCGTGATGCGAAAATTAATCGCGCCGTTTTAACCACCTGCCATGCCAACACTTCCGACCGCTGACCTCCGATAATATCGACAAGTGTTGCCAATGCGTTTACAACAGTGAGAAACCAATAACAACCAACACAGCGCAGAGTTGCTTTATAATGAGCAGTACAATGCTGGCGTGACGAATCTTATCCGGCGCTCATCATCTTCGAAATGAAATTAATGCTCTGGCGGAAAGAAGTTACACTTGTTTTTATTACGGTATTCTTAAATCGTATATTTTATACACAGGCCTAAACTTTAGCGCAATGGTATAATTGGATGATTAGCACAAATTAATAAAGAGATGGTGTTTGGTTAATACGAGAGCATTAATAAGTACATAAAAATATACCTCACTTATTTAAAAAAAAAACCGGGTAGTCCGAGACTACTAGAATCTTAAGGAAAATTTGTTTTAAAAGGACATTATTGATGAAATGATTAGGGTACAATTATGTCTTTGGTTCGTGTATGCAACAAAACGAGCAATTCGAGGTCACGCAAAATAGACTTAACTTATCTAAATCTTAATCACTAAAAATTGTTTTTTATCGACCCGAACATAAATTATGGTCACCATGGAATGGATCTCGCGATGCATAATTAGGGCCTTGTCTCGTCATATGTAAATCAGTCTAATTTTCGCGTTCATTTAAACGGCTTTCGGTCTGAACGACACAAAGGAAGGTTGGAGGCATTCGTCTGCAACTGACAGATACACTGAAATATCTAGGGCTCATCCTGGATAGTAAGCTTTCATGGAAGACTAAAATCGGAGAGAGAGAAAAAAAGGCATCGATTGCCTTATACTGCTATAGAGGGGGATCTCTCACCGAAAGTGGTCCTCTGGCTCTACGACACCATTGTAAAACCTATTATGTTCAATGGAGTCCTTATGTGGTGGAGGACTCTAGAAAATACCACACTTGTAAAGGAACTCGAGAGGGTTCAACGGGTGGCGCTTTTCAACATGTGTGGTGCACTAAGATCCACTCCAACAATGGCATTTAACATCATCTTACACATAGTGCTCGTAGACATCGTCGGTATGGCTGCGAAAGTTGACTCAGAGAATATTAAAAGAACACGTATCTGAACATGCGGATATCGTTACACACTTGGACTTCATACCGGATCACTTGGAGCTTGGAGTCGCCACACCGAACTCTGGCGGCTCCTTCTCTACTCATATACCGATGAGGGAATTGTTTGTGGGAAGAAGCCGTTGGAGGAGAGAGGTAGTAAACTTCTTTATGGATGGGTCAAAGCTTGAGGAAAGGTTGGTGAAGGTGTTTATGTTTATTGTCAAGAGCTCTCTATCAGATCCTGCGTCAGACTTCTTGACTATTGCAGTGTCTTCCAAGCCGAGGTTGCAGTCAATAAAGTAGCAGTAGATCTGTTGCTCTGGAGAGCAGTCTCCTTCAGAGAAGTGGACATTCACTCAGATAGCAGAGCGGCGATACTAGCCTTGAACTCACTTACAGGGCGTTCAGGGTTGGTGTCTTTCTGATAAGACCTCTTGTGTCCTACTACTAGATAGCTGGTTTCGCGGAAGGTCAACCGGCGCTTGGCTACCATCGGTACATGCGCAGTCGCAAAAGCCTTTTGGCAGAAGATTGATCGCAGGAGATCTAGTGATCTCTTTGTCCTTCTTCTTGATTGCCCGGCGTTTGGGAGGTCAAGACGTAAGACCTTGGGAGCGCATACCTTCAGACATTTCAATTAACTGACGAGAGTGGAAATAAAATGCCTGTGCAAATATGTATTGGCTACTAAGCGTTTAGCTAATTTATACACTGCATGCAGCAGTCCACGTGCGATATCTGATCAGCCATCTAACCTATTCTAACCTAACCTGCTTTCGCGTGGTAACCCTAACTCATATATACTGCTGTCAAAGATTCATCGCAATGATACAATCATTATTCTTTGTGTCTAACTGACGCTAAAACATCTAAAATACAAATCCGTTCAAATAAAAAAAAATCAAAACAGGAATCTTTGTACGTTGGCTGCATAAATTTTGATTGCGCTCGAACTCAACCTGTCCCTACCAGAGTTTTTCTCGCATGATATGCAAAACTCGCTACAAACAAGTAAACATTATAACCGGAAAGGCGAACACAACGTTAAGACGATAAAATAATAAAAATACGTGATGCATTTTTGCTGACCAAGAGTGCCGCAGCACCTCAATGTTGCCGCAACTGCACGCCATCAGGCGGTTGCAAGGCGCGCGAACTGGTTTCTGTGGCACTCCATTCATTAAAGATTGCAAAGTGCTGTTGGCTGCTGCAGAGACAGCCTAGCTGCTGTTGTTCTATCTTCTTTCGCTTCTTCACTCCTTTATTTTTTTGATTTCGCCAATAGGTTTTTATTTCTTCTTCCTGTTTATTCCGCATTGGCACGCAGCCAGCACGCACCCATCCATTTCATATCACCGTCATCCGCATCTCTTTCGTTATTCCTTGCTGCTTTTGCCACATGCCTGCTGCTCGTGTGCCACACTTGTCGTGTTGCCGACATCACTCGAAACCAGCCGCATCCCGGTGAGCTGGTTGGATGCGGGAAGATGTCATATGTACGGTGTATTTGTGAACGAGTACAGGGTGACATAAACGTGATCACTAAAATAGCTTTCGATAATCCATCTGCGAGTTTGAAACATGATTTTTTTTTCAATGAAATGCTGTATTTTGATATTTGAGGCTGATTCAGGCCACATATCCTCGAAGTTCATTGTTCTTGATTCTAACTTTTTGTACTAAAAAAATTATGATTATATTCAGTAGAGAATTAAGCAGATATGTATGCTTTCAGATTAAGGTCCGACTAATCAATGAATTCAGCAGGATGAAGAAGTACTTTGCATTTAAAATATTTTGGAAGCATTCGGCGTGACGTTAATTCAATCCTCAACCATTATTTGGAATACTACGACTCTGTGACTAATACTGTTTTGTTTATCAAAAGAAAATTGGTGGTCTCAATATTCAGATAGATTTAGCAGCACGAAAATATTCGAACCCTGTAGATGTTGGATGAGTAATTATTTCACATACAAACAGCTTAATATATACATAGGTATAAACTTATTCTTCTGATGTTCTGCCTCTACTTTTACGTAGTACATTATATCGAAGTGACGTCTTCTGTTGCACCTGCCGAACCTTTTTTACTCTCTCTCAACAGCTGCATCATTCATGGGTCTGCAGATGCTTTCATGCCTTCAGATACAGATGTATACGTATGTATGTGCATTAAAAAATAAAAATAATGTACATTTATTGTTTTCATCCTTTAATTTCATTGTAGCGAGGAAATATTTTTGCTTCCACTGCTCGCGCCCCGGTAGATTTATCTCGTTTCTTCTTAATAATTTCTGATTGACATTCTTATATTTATTCTTGCAAATTGGACAGCAAAAATGCGAGTAACAAAAATACATTTATACGAGTGTGTTCATATATTTGTATTTATATTTTACATTCAAGGAAATCATTACCTCACAATAAATTTGTTTTCAGCAATTCGTTAAACTTGTCAAACTTTGTATTTGCTTAGCTTCCACTCTATTGCCATGTCAAGCCATTCACTATCGTCTGTGTTGTTTTTTCAGAAAGTTGTCGACACCGTGACAGTCGAAAGAACCGTCAAACTGGTGACAGAGGCATCTTCTAAAGTTATTGGCCCCCAATCTCGTGATCGTTTTATACGCTCTACACTGAAATCTAGGCAACAAGTGCCAAAGTTTAGTACAAAATCTGATTTTATCAATAAATTTGACACAGTTTCAGACTAAAACAAGCTTGACATATGGTTGGTTCGTTGGGTTGGGCTTGGGAGGAACCCGAAGAGCAGCCACCTTCACGCGATGGATTCTGGGTGACCAATACAGGTTAGCTGAGAGCTGCAACAATTTTCACCTTGCGCAGTGGCGCGCCGCCTTTTCGCTTGTATCTCGGGAACGGTTCGTCCTACGGCCATTTCGGTAGCAAATGACGTGACAAATAACTTTTGTTTTATACATTTTGCCGTGAGATGCGTATTTCAGGTGCTAGGTAGACAATTTTACGATTTTAGGCGAATTTCCGAAATTTCAAGGCCGGAGTTGGGGTTGAAGATGCAATCCGATCTCAAAACAAAAAGTTGCATTGGAATCAAGAAGTACTAAGGCAACTTTTCCGCACTATTAGAAATCCCAAATCGAAAAAAGTCCGGAATCGACCCACCCTAGTTGTCGTGTCTTATTGGAACATCAGTTATTGAGAAAAAGGTTATTGATACCAAAAAATCTTTGACGCCATACATAGACCTACTGGTCATTAGTAATGCCTAATAGAGTTTCAGTTTAACTTGAACTCATGATTCAGGACATCAGCGCTTTTTGTCAACTTTAAGAGCGACTTGAGATCCACTTTTGATACTTCACCTATACTTGCACTGCGATGCTTCTATATATCTAAGCCGAGCTCTAGATAAGGCGGATCTGAAGCATGGGATGTATTTCAGTGTCTCTCTCATGCATTTCTTTGCACTTTCTGCATGTAACATGGGTACTAGGGCCCATCCGGCACGCGGGTGATGCCAATAAGTTTTAATCGCTTGCGTGTTATCTTTCGGGACATTTACACATGATCTTTGCGATCCAGCATCTCTTCTGGCATTACATCTCATTGTATTGTAGAGTATATTGTTTATAGTGACTTCAGTACTTCTCGTTCTGGTTCGGTAGCCAAACTGATAGCACTTTGACAATCTCATAAGCTATTTTGTTTAACGTAATTCCTTTGTGGGATGGATATATATTAGGTATATATGTAGCTCTGGTACTCTTTACTCAAATCAACAGTTATCCTAGAAAACTGCGAGTGTTGTTCCGAGTTCATATCATGGTGTAAAGAATTGTTTGGTCTACATATAACCTGCCCGTCTGGAATATTTTTTTTATTCCATTTTATTAGTGGACCGCATTGGAAAGGTAATGAGAGAAACTGTCAACAGCGACTAGAGAGAAGTTTGAAAAATTTTAATGAAATAGCGGGCTGCCGCATTTACCGTATTATAATTTGTATTTATGAATTTCTTCACCCATTCATAGAAAGCTCGATGAAGCGAAAGTTAGTGATAATTAAGAAACAAAAGCCGAAGAAAAAAATCGGTCCACACACCTATTATGTAAAAGTAAGTAGCGTGTCATAATTTATACCCGATGACTACTACTAAACCCGGAAAAACAAACCGTAATACTCTACTTCTTAAAAAATGTTTGCAATAATCCAACAAGTCGCCTACAGGATTCAAAATTTTTAAACCTCCGATGAAGCCCAAATTCTTTAAATGCAACACTCTCTAACCCTACCTATTAGTATATGGACCTTCAAGTGTTTGAGTATTTAAGTAATTATGTGCAAATTGTGTAAACCAGCAAACAGCTCGATGTATGCCACTTCTGCATTTCGTTTTGCTGACTTGTTGTTGTAAAGAAATTTTCAAGCACAATTTTGCACTTACTCGAGTGGTTTAGATGCTTCTTCATTATCTGCTTGCGGTATAATAATCTGTTGCAGTATCTTTCCAAACAACAACACACCTAGCTATGGCTACAAATATATGTGGACTAAGTGCACTTGTGTGTGTGTGTGTGCGAAAATGTATCAGAAACCCCAGCAGATTTGGAAAATCAAGAGCTGCAGAAGTGAATTGGTGGCTGTTAATGGAATCGACATTGAAGTATGGTAAATGAATTGATGCAGATGAATGAGCTGAATATTAAATAAGAACTTGCCCATAAGGACTTGCTGATGCTTTAAGCTAAATATTTGTATCTTAGGGGTACAAGTAAGATTCAGATAATGTAAGATTCTCAAATTTCGGCAAATACACTTATATGTTAGTTTATGTTACATGTGTATGTACATATTACGATTTTAGTTTAATCTTTACAACACAAAGTTCACGATGGAAACAAATATGCGAGGTTTCGAAAAGTTTGCATAGGCTTGCCCTCCAATAGTTTAAGCACAAACATTTTTACCACAAGAGTAATATAACAGGTTTTTACAATTGATTTAGCCATGGCCGTTCGTCTGTCCGCCAGTCTGTATATACGTGAGCTAGATCCTCACTAAAAGCCAATAAATCAATAACTATGTATGTATGTATATACGCCAGCTACATTAAATTTTATCTCCGAGGTGGCACGGAAGGGCTTTATGGGAGCTGGTGTGGCAATTGTACGATGAGCGTGACACCGCGCACTTTTTGGTGAAATCCCATTTCTCAGTACCCGACTAACCGATTTCGACTAAATTTAGTACGAAACTTTTTTTCATAATCCAATGTCCCATGGCGTAAAAGGGCAAAATCGGACTACAATCAAGCCCACTTTCCATATGTAATAATTTTGAATTCCACTTGATTATTTTACTTGATATACTGTCAAGTATCAATAAGTAAATAATATAACGGAATAACATTTTGGACTAAAAATTCCTTTGAAGTATGACACCTTCTGACCAAAAATTGTCCAAATAATCGGTATCTATAGTTGATTTTTGACCGAAAATATCGGTCAATATGTGAGATATACAATTGAAACATAATCCTTTCTTGAAAATATAGTCAATATTTAAGTGATCTCAATAAAAATTACATTATTTTTCTTATAACAATATCTCTTTGTGTCTTAAATAGAAACAAATGTGGATAACTACTAACAGAATTTTCGAAAATCCGGCTTACTTTGCTCCACATGATTGGTAATTGTATGTGAGGTACCTTAATGAAACTCAGGGAACTTTTTTTTAGCATGTTGCTTTATAATGGCTAATAGATATAATTGGGTCGATACTACCCTAACTATCATATACTACATATAAAGATATTAGTTTTTCTAACAAATATTACGCAGAATTCGTTAGTCAGTGTATGAGTTATATAGAGTATATGTATGTATATATAAAATTGCTTAGATAAACGTTTTACATCTTAAAGTATTCCCTGGCTTTGAATCTTTCAAGTTGCAAGAGTATAAAATGTTCTAGCGAGACGCAAATGGAGATAAACAAAGAAAGGCAGACATGCATGTGTATGATGAGCTTTAGAAACTGGCCGACTGGGGTAATACTCGAAAATTCTACGAAAAGATGCGGCGACTAACGGAAGACTTTAAGACCAAAGTACACTCTTGTAGGACCCAAAATAGTGATCTAGTGGCTGCTGTTCAGAGCTTACTGAAGTTATGGAGGGAACACTACTCTAGCCTGCTGAACAACAGTGAAAGTGTAACATCTGGATATGGAGAATACGATTCCCTAATCGATGATGATGTAATAGATGTTCCATTGCCCGACTATGGTGGGGTTCGAAACGCGCACGAAGGCGAACAACTGACAAGGTGCATGTGTCAGTTTCTTTGCAAGATATGGTCGAATGAAAGCCTGCACGACGATTGGAAGCTAAATGTGCTCTAACAAATCCACATAAAGAGGGATCCCACAATCTGCGCCAGTTACAGTGGGATAAGCCTGCTTAATAAAAGCTCTTATCGAACGTAGTGTGTTCGAAGACTGATGCCCATGGTCTGCAATTCGACCTTATCTGTGTGGCTGTAGACCTGGAAAATCTACTTTCGACCAGATTTTTATTAAGCGCCGAATCTTGAAAACGATCCGTAAAAAGAGGATCGACACACATCCCCTTCTTTGTCACCGCCTTCAACAGTACGAAATGGAACTGCCTCTATGCCGCTATGTCGGAACTTGTTATTCCCGCAAAGCAAATACGGCTGTGTAAGTTGACGTTGAGCAATACCAAAAGCTCGACCGTTCGATACCAAGCGAGGTTTCAGGCAAGGAGTGATTCCTTCATTCTATTTCTGGAGAATACGAGCTGCAGATCTAAATAAAGAAGGTACAATCTTCCTTAAGACTGCTGCCGTACACCGATGCTATTGATATCATTGGTCTCAACAACCGGGTCGTTGGTTCTGATTTCTCCAGAGGCTCAGTCCGAATTGTTGTGCGTGATGAAGAAAAGTTGGATAACTTTTTCGATACTCTGCGGCACATCAGTAATATCGTCTTCGGTGCGCACTGTACTGTATCTCTGTGGATACCCATAATCCACTAGAATAATGGTTGCTCGAATTACCGACTCAGCTATAAATGCATCCAGGTATGCCGTAATGGCACTGCAGAGCCCAAACCGCTGAAAGCAATCCATTGCATGACATTCAACATTTTGAAATGAAGATTTAGGCCTACAAACAAACTTCGGCTTTCTCATTGATTGCAAGCAATTTTCACAATTGTTTATTTACATAAATCCCTTTATGCTTAACTTACTATAACTAATGAGTATAATTATAAAATATCAGTACTTTTATAAAAAACATTTGGCTTATGCCTCTGTTTAAGATCCTCTCGCATATTTGCTTAATTAGTGCTAAATGCCATAATTATCTTATTATCGACCACAATTTCTTTGTTTCTATATATATGTATGTATATGTAGCTACATAGAGATGTATAACTTATCAGTGTATTAAACCATTTGCTTCTTGAGAAGCAACTCTCTACACTTCAACAAGTCGAGAGGAAAGCAAACCGAAGCCAAGCAATGAGGCTGAGGTAGTGAGAAATTCCGACAGAACTTAATTGTCAGGCACTTCTGTAAGCGGCGCCATACTTTGCCAATAACAACGACCGCACCGGAGCTTTGGCTAACAATAGGTGCCACTCGAGCGAGCGAAAAGTGTTAAGTACAATGGCAACACTGGCACAGTGGGCGAACCGCAAGTTGTACAAGCTGATTCTTGGCATTCAATTTAATACCGCGAAATTAGCAGGAAAGCACTTAACTAAGCGTTTTGGCGGAGAAGCGCGGAACGCGAGCAAATACTGGAATTTTAATTGTCGAATTCCAAAAAAGTAGGAACGAGTGGTGGGAAGCAATAGCTCACACACTTCTTCTCCTGCGATATTGGGCGGTGTGATTTTCTCCTCAATTAAGGCGTCCGCAGTGTTTACGGTTTTTACCTCCGTACGAATCACAAATATTTGTGGCAGCTCTACAATAAAATACTCTTCGGCTTTTTATGTTGCCTAAAGTGTTGAGCACTCGAAAGGCTTCGGTTGCTCTTTGTGTGAACCGAGCGCAAGAAATTGTGGAAAACCACTTTACGAAAACTTTCAAGCGGAGAAACTTTTTCTGAATTATTACCTATATCCCTCTCTCCTCTTTCTCGGCTATCTACCACTCTCAACTCTTCCTCCTTGCAGCATGCCTTTAACATTTAGTATGCCGCGGCAGCCATAATTTTATTCGAGCAGATAGAACAAATGTAATTTATTGTCGCTTAATAATTGGCAGTTTTGAATGCAAATTATATAATTTAGCCAACCAACATTTAAATGCCAGTACACGTACTCATGACTTTTGCGCTCATAGCAGACACGCTACCAAAGAGTTGTCGCTGAACTCGGCTAGTTTTTGCCAAACCAAAATTGCCATGGGCAACGAGTTATTTCCGTTTTCCATTTCTCTTGTAAGGTGTCGCCAGCTATTGATGTTCGAAACTTCTGAACTTATTTATAGTCATGCCACATAATTAATTATCTATAAAATTATATATACGTACTTATATGCGTGAATATATTTATAAGGGCATGTAAGTGTACTTAGATACCAAATTACAAACGCACAATGCCTACCAGATAATGGTTTCAAAATTAATTTTTTAAGCCAATGAATAATTTCTGTCACATCTGCAAGCAAAGATGTCAAGAGCTTTGAATTATTGACTTGTAAATAGTATATATACTTGTATTTTATTGGTTGGCTGAAGAAGGAGAAGCGTTTACACTGAAGCCAAAAGCTAGATTTTGTGTTAATGGCGTTCCGACAACCTTAGTTTTTAGTTTTCTTTCACCCTAAGCTCAATTTTCAGTGAGAGTTAGAGTAAAGACTTTGATTGTCTGCCTCAGCGGTACATCTATTGCATAGTCAATGCACTGAAACTCAATCTAAATTTGCGGCCTTTGTTGGGACTTAAAAATCACACATCTTGCCGTTAGGTTTAGTTAAGAGTCGATACTAAGGGGAATCTAACTTGAAGAGTTTGGAACGACAACGTTGTGGTACCTAAAAAAACCCCTTACGCTGGATCGTAAGACCCTAACAAATCTAAAAAGCGCTTTGAGCCTATCACAAGCTTGTTGACACGTTTCCTGCTTCAGTCATAGTCTTGCGAAGACTAGACAATGGACTAGACAATGAAAATGCCTGGATGTCTCCATCTTACCACCCTCCATACAACTTTGATAATTATCGCCCGACAAGATTTTTAGCCTTCTAGCATGAATGCTTATTGAACAGTGTTCAGTAAGAAGTCCTGCCTTTCTCCGGGAAAGTATATAGTTCAGTAGATCTCCTGCATTCTATTTTTGTTGACCAACGCCTAAAGCATACATTACCAAAGAGATTCTTACAGAAACTTCCCCCCTCAAATTTACTTCCTAGCTTCAAACAACGACTTCTTCCCATTCACATCTCCGTCGTCGGTACGTGAACAGAGAAAATTCGCCACTAGTAGCTCTGCGAGGCAGTGAATAACGTTTTTTAGCGATGCAGTTGGAGAAGGAGAGAATTTCAGCGTGCTCTTCTTCGGACTTCTTCATGCTTGTGTAGTCAGCAACCATGAGCCTTAGAGCACACTTCGAAACAGTACCCCTGCCGGTAATGTCCACGGGTGCTATGTTTAAAGTAGCACTGAGTGCATTGTTGGTGTAGTCCGTTGTGCACCGGAGTTGCCGTTGAGAGCCGCTCTTTGGACACGTTCAAGATTTTTAGCAAGTGTTATCTCGTCGAGTGCTCTTTACCAATCGAATACAGTATAAAACAGTATTAGCCTGACTATGTTCTCGTTGAGCCACAATTCTACAACCTTTACTGGGAGTCCCCACCTTTTCCCTATAGTTTCTCTGCAGCAATATAAGGCAACAGATGCATTTCTTATTCTCTCCCCAAGGGCCTCCACGAAAGATTTCTTTAAAGGATATGCCCTGGATATTTCTGATACCTTCTGGTAAATAAGACCATTTTAATTTTACTTGAGTAGACGACTCAGCCGATTCTTAGCAATTTTAAAAGAAATTTCATCTGCTCCAAACCTCAACCACAATTTTTCAAGTTTTATCTTCTACTTATTGGTCATTAGCTGATGCTTTCATCCATTATATAATACTATAATCTATAAATAATATGAAACAGTTAATATATTGGCAACCTTATAATGACTTCTACGCCCTTATAGGTATACCATGTCTTTCGACGTATGGGAAGAGACCAGGTACGAAGTTTATGTTCAGAAAATACCCAAAGAGTTTGGGCGGATTTAATGACTTTATTAAATATCATTCCTTCTAAGATTATGTGCGAAGCATGTATTTTGAAGACAGCTGTATCATGTAAAAAAAACATATCATTTCAGTTGGGACGCTTTAGACGGTTTACCTAAAATCTGGCTTACAATTTATCGTCTTAACTTGAGTAACGCTGATACAATATTCAATAAGAATAATTATATTCAGAAATTGTATGCGAGTTATTTAAGCTCTGCACAGACTGGTGAAAAGATTTTGGGCATATTGAAAAAGACAAACTTTTAATGGAAAACCGTCGTAAAATTGGCGAGAAAGGAACATTATTCACTAATAGCTCGTAAAATAGTTCTTGCTATGAAATAACCCAGAAAAGATAGGAATGTACTAAATGTAGAATAAAGAAAGAATAGTTCATGTAAAAGCTTTAAGTCTGATTTCCTTCTAGCGACAGAAATAACCCTATCAAAAGCGGGAAAACTTTTGATACTTGGAATTAGAACAGAAGCTGCATACATGATGTATGTCTTCGTCTTTTCATTGAGGACACGGATTGGTTTGACAAAGCATAAGCGATGAACAATTGTTATAACGGGGTTTTCAATAAGAGTGCTACAAAAGTATGGAACTCGATTTCTTTTGCATGGCCACCACGGACACACTTGCAGAAGTCCAGACGCTGAACCCAATTTTCGACGGTTTTCAAACATAAATCGGTCGATACTGCTGCATTTTCATGTTCGATATTCGTACGAAGTTACTCAATCGTCGCTGGATTGTTGGACTTGACTTAGCCCTATAGAAAATAGTCTAAGGGCTTAAATCCCACGATCGAGGCGGCCAATTGACTGGGCCGTTTCGTGAGATAACAAGTTCACCAAACTTGGCTTTCAATAAATCGTTTTTGACATTTGCTATGTGGCGCCATCTTGGCGCCCAAGTCCATATCATCCAATTCGGGCCAAAAATATTCGGTTAACATTGCACGTAGCGATTCCCATTCAAAGTAACGCGCCGGTTTTGATTCTCACGGAATAAGTATAGTATGATCCAATGAGCCCGCCGCCCAATAATTTTTTCGGGACGCAATGGTGACTCATGGAATACGTACTGCTACGAACTTTCACAGGAATAAAAAATTTCATTGATATTCTAAACCTTAATATTGCTCTTATTGAAAAATCTGCTCTTAAAGTTGAGGCCATTGACTCCGAATTTCGATATAAAATTTGAATAAGTTCGACTCGTTGTTGGATCGTATATCTTCCCTTGATGAAATCGCGAGCCTTACTGAAGAGAAATGTCAAAAGAGGAGGAAAAATTATGGTTTCGTTTGCTGTCCCTATCGGTCTACATTTGTAGTGCCCTATTGAAAAACCCTATAAAATGTTTAATTTTTAAGCTACAACTGTTCCTCATTGCGAAATATATGTATTACATACACACAGTTAATTACAGCACAGATAGACCACAAGCCAGATCGATGCATCTGCCGGATTATGTATACTTGTGAGAATTTTCAATCCATTTTCAATGCATATTGTATGCTCATTCCGCACGAAGTGAATCCGTAAGATTGAACGGTAAGGTAATTAGTCGATTTCGAGCCGACTTAAGTATGCTTATGGTTATTAATGCAGTTCCATCAGCTGAGAGGGCTATGCGCTCTTGATGTTACGATTTACAGGCAACTCAATTATATTCAATTCCATGAGCTTTCATTTGCAGGGCGGCCTGCATGCGTGCTTATGGAGCTTATATGTATTAATTTGTATTCTGTTGAAAAGTAGTAAGTATTGAACAAGAGTTTACCATTATGGCATAAGTATGTATGTATACTATATATTTACTTGAAAGTATGAATGAATGAATTTCGATAAATATCTTTATTCGAAACCTTAGTAACGTTGAGAGATTTATAGGCACATATCAGTTGAATGTCTGTTAAAGTGCTGTAAGTAAAAACAAACAAATTAATTTTTCAAATACAAATCTCCCGAAAATTCGTCTTATCTTGGTCTGGTGTCTTACTTATCCCAACCACATAAAAAAAACGATCTTTGAACAAGAAAGAAAAAGATGGGATATTAAAATACTTTTGGACATTGAAAAGTGTTTATTCATAATCAAATTTTTGGTATAATTGATTTATGATAACTGAGATTTATTCAGTTGACTGACAGTTGAAACCCCATACGATATTTCGGTGAGATATATTGTCAAAATCGAAAGATTTCCTCATAAGAATTTACTCTTGAATAAAAGGAATACGTTCTTGGAGCATTCCTGGCCATTTCTGGACCGTTCAGCAAAGTCTCTACGGAATATATTCTGATTGTATCCAGTCAGTAGGTCCTGCTATGCAACCTACATCATCAACCTGCTATACAAAGCTGGAGCAGAATCTTTTTTACCTCTAGACGGATAAGAGCAGAATGGGACGATGGTAAAATGACCAAAGAAGCCTGTAGAGGTGGAGTGCTATACCCGTTTCTGTGGACATTAGTGGTGAACAAATTACTAAGGAACTTGGACGGCAAAGCCTCTAAGATAATGGCATATACGGATGACATTGCTATTTTAATAACGGGTAGGTGCTTACAGATGACCACCACTTTCAATACGGTCCAGAATTGGAGTTTGCAAGCACGTCTGGGGTTGAACCCGGAAAAAATGAATATGCTTGTGTTTACAAGAAAGCAGAAAACTTATCTATGGAGGTTCCCTTCGATAAATGTAACTCTCCCTCAATGACCGCACCTTGTGATAGTTTTGGACACCAAACTGCTGTGGAAGCACAACGTGGAAGAAAGAGTGAGAGACGCTAGCAATGCTTTCTTTATCCCTCTCTCATGCACTGGTGTTACACAGCTATTGTAAGGACAATTCTGCTGTACGGTGAAAGTAGAAAGGTGGATCGGCGTACGAAAATCCACCTACCGTAAGCCAATAGAATGAGTTCAGAGGCTCGCTGCACTGTGCATAACGGGAGCTTTAAGAATAACTCCAACGGCGGCTCTTGAACAGTTCCTAAACATGCCACCTATAGACCTCTTCGCTGTAAACTGCGCAGCAAAATCGGTAACGACTACTGTCTGCAAGAGAATTTACATATAGAACCCTTGGTCATAACTCGGTGGGTAATGGTGGGTGGGCAAATACCGACTATATAATCCCACTTTTCAACTTTGAAAGAAGGTTCATACAAAACATAGAAAAATATTGCTGGCGTAAAGGTATGTTAGCTACGCGCAACACTCTAAACATTTATACGGATTGCTCGAAGGCCGCGGAGCTGGTCTCTAATGCACCTTCAGACAATTCCAGAGTCAAGATCTACGTAGGCAGCCAATCAGCAATTAAGTCAGTAACCTTGTATCGAATATCAGCTAGAAGTGTCTTGGGAAGCTAGGAAATAACAACATTGGGAAACCAATGCATTGTCTAAGCGACGATCTGGACAGAAGCATGGTAAAGGAAATCAAAATCCGATGGAATGAGATACCTGGGTGCAAAAATGTAAAAGTCATATGCATAACGGTTGATCGTAAGTACACAAAATTCCTACTGGCAATCGATAGAAAAAACTGTAGGAACATGCTCGGAATACTAACTGGTCACTGACTGATGGCGACACACGTCCGCAGAATGTGGCTGACATATCGAAATATATATAATATATATTCAGTAGTTTGCACCAGAAAGAGAACATTTATTAGCTTTACAAAAGGAAGCAGTACAATAAGAGTTACCAGGACGTATAATTAATTAATTTATAGTTGCATTTTTAAGCTTTGTCACAGTTGTTCTGCGCACAGCGTGACTCCGCCACAGTACCCCCCTCCCAGAGAGCTTTAAATGGTACGATGAAGGCGAGCTTTAGGCGATCAATGGAAACTTTGACCTTGCTGGCATTGACTTCGACAACAAAGTATTTAGCAGTGCGACTGACAACCTTGAAAGGGCCTCTGTAGGGTGGTGAGAGGTTTATCATCAGTGTACACATGACAAGCACGTCCTTCGATCATGTAACGAAAAAGGCGAACAGCAAGATACAGTGCAGTCAGCTCTCGATCATAAATGCTGTAGCGAGTTTCTGATTTAATACATTTATTCAGGTAATGCTTTCGATATAAATACTACTTAACAAATCTGAAAGAAAAATTTCCGACTGATGTGCTACATCTTAAGAAATTCTAACAACAAATAGCCTCTAACGTCACAGTCGAAATATTACTGTGAACTAGTATTATACGTGCAAATTTTGTGAAGAATTAAATCTTCGATACAAACTGAACATGTCTGTGCCAAATCTGGTGAACAAATTCGTCAAATTAAAAAGTTTTCCACACAAAAATTTAATTCCAATCGTGCAGTTTGTATGGCAGCTATGTATATGCTATAGTGATCTGATATTGGTGATTCCATCAAATGAGCAGCTCTTTGGGAAGAAAAAGATTCTTTCAACATTACAGACCGATATCTCAAAAAACTGAAGAATTAATGCGCGTATATACAGACATACTGTCAGACGAATTTCTTGTTTAAAACCGTCTTATTAAGGATTTAAAAGTTTCAAGCAGGTGGAAACGCTCTAATTTTTCCTTCAACTTTAAGCATTATAGAGCTACCTCAGTTTGAGCTGGCAACTTTTGTCTCTACTCACTATTTTGAAGCCAGCTGGCGATGAATCGATTTTATATTTTTAAATAAATTACATAACTATAAATGCAATTACTTAATTGTTTATTATTCATATACACAATTGAATAGTACCGCAACATTCAATTGAGAAATCAGCTGATTCGCTCCTTGCGAGTTGAAAGCGGCGATAAATAATATTTTCTAGCGAAAAGTTTAATTTTCCAACGAATTTCGCGGCCACTGCGGCAGAAACCACGCCAAACAGTTAAAATGCCTTCCCTCGCCACATGACACGCACACACAAAACACATTTTTAAAATGCAAATACACACATACACAAGCGTGAAATTGCAACATTTTATGCTTAATTAAAATTCAGGAAATATGAGGGCAAATTAAATATGTTAAGAGCATATTTTTTATGAGAATCGCGAGCGCCGACTGATTTAAATCAACATTAATGCATGCGTTGACCACAATTAATTGCAATCAGTTACTCATTTGTTTCTCTTTAGTAATGCAGATGTGCTACGCAACGCTTTATATTTGTATTAATTATGAGCACCGTTACAGACTGTTATACACACTGCATATTGCATTACATTAAAATGTGCAATTATGTATAAAAAACAACAAAATTAAGTATATGCATAACTGTATGTGAGTACTCATAATTGTTGTAAAGCAACTGACCTCAGCGTGGTCTCTTTCACAGTTATGCTTGCTTTAAAGCCATGGCAAACATTCGCACTCACACATACAAATATCACGCATATTAATACTAGTAGCCACGGCCGATAGTCCGGAATGCCGTTGCTGTACCTTACTTAAAGCGTAATTAAAGCACTTTGTTAAACATATGAAACCTGCTCGAAAGTGAGATCGCGTATGTATGCACTATGCAGTGCTCACATATGTGTGAGTGTGTATAAAACTTATACTAGCATATACTGTATATAGGATATTTACACTTCATAAAAATTTATTCACATCATAAACAGAAAGTGTGCTAGCTTTATGGTTGTTTGGAAGTCAAGCATCTGCAGCGCGCAAAATGTCTGTGTGTGTGCGAAAGAGTGGGATTAGGCAACCGTAAAGCAGACACAGCTTGGCACACTTTTAGGCGCACGATACACAAGTTCATATTAGCGTTACATCATAATGTACAGTGGGTTAGAAGTGCAGTTAAATGTGTTAAAAATTTTTTCAATTAAATATATTAAAATTGAGCTTGATTACTTTATACAATCAATATAATAATTGTCGGATATATATGTATATATATATGTATATAGGCATATACATATATTAGAGCGATTCAAAAAAAAAAAATTTTTTTTCGTTTGGTTCGCGGAAAAATAGGTTCCTAGACACCTCTAAGAAAGCCTCTCCAAATATGAGTTTTTAATTGTAACGGGAAGGTCCTCCTACATACAGTTTTCTATTTTTTCTTATTATCAGATAGAAAAATGTATATCTCGCTTCCAACTACTTAAAAAAATATATTGTTCCTTAGATTTTGTAGGAAATTGAATCTCTACAAAAAAGGTCTCGTATGATTTTTTCGTAAACCCAAACGATTAAAAGATATTAACAGTTAAAGTATGATTATTTTTGGAAAAATTTTTTATTTCTTATGAATTTTATAACTCAATGAAAAAAAATTATTATGAATGATGAAACTCACAGTTTTGTAGGAAATTTACTGCTCTATAAAAATGGTCTTACATGATTTTTCGATTAAGTTAAGCGTTTACGAGATATTCATCGTCAAACATCGATGCATATTAGGGTGGATAAAAAAAAAATTTTTTTTTTTGGTACTCTGAAAAATAGGTTCCTAGACACCTCTAAGAAAGCCTCTCCAAAAATCTATTCATAATAATTTTTTTTCCTTGAGTTATAAAATTCAAAAGAAATAAAAAATTTTCTCAAAAATAATCAAATTTTAACTGTTAATATCTTTAAAACGTTTGGGTTTACGAAAAAATCTTAATGGACCTTTTTTGTAGAGCATTCAATTTCTTACCAAATCTTAGGAAAAAGATATTTTTTCAAGTAATTGGAAGCGAGATATACATTTTTCTATCTGATAATAAGAAAAAATAGAAAACCGTTAGGCGGAGGACATTCCCGTTACAATTAAAAACTCATATTTGGAGAGGCTTTCTTAGAGGTGTCTAGGAACCTATTTTTCCGAGTACCAAACGAAAAAAAAAAGTTTTTTTTTGATCACTCTAATATATATGCCTATATATATGCAATGAAACGTCGGAGACGGTACAGATTATATATAGATATATGCAAATGTAAATAATCAGCGTGACGAGCCAAGTTAACTGAACCATGTCCGCATATATAGTAAGTAGTTCCTTAAATTTTGGGACATTGATCCCAATTTCTCACCAAAGGGCTGCGACTATAGCATATACTATACATTAAGACAAAAAAGTAAATTATAAATAAATCACAAAATATTTAATTGTTCATCAATATTTTGTTTGTCGTCTTCAAAGTAGTCCCCAGCAGATGTAATACACTTATGACTTTTTGGAATGGCCTTTAGTTCCTCCAGCGAATTTTGTTTTATCTCTTCGATCGAATGAAAATGGGTTCCACGGAGCAGCAAATTCAGTTTGGGAAACAGGAACACACGGAGCCAGATCTGGTTAATACGCTGGTGGATTGTTGGTATTCATTATATTTTTAGTCTACGACCCCATAGTCATACCCGTTATATTCTATGGAATTGTTTTGTGGTGAAGGGTTGTAGAAAAGACCACACTTGCACTCATCAGAAAATCCAGGTTCCTAAATGAACATATGTCTGAACACTCGGATACCCTCACATACTTTGACTTCATCCCGGAGCACTTGGATCATGGAGTCGCCAAACCGGACTGTGGCGGCTACTCCTCTGCCCATATACTAGCGAATTAGTTGCGGGTGAGAGAGGCAATGAGCTTCTTTATGGATGCTCAGGAGCCCTATATTAACTTTTGTTTCAGACTTCATGACTCTTGCAGTGTCTTCTACGCCGAGATTGCAGCCATTAGGGTAGCAATAGATTTACTGCTCCGGAGCTCAGCCTCCTTCAGAGAAGTGACCAATCACTCAGATTGCAGATCAGCGATATTAGCCCTGAACCAGTGGTCGGCATGAGAGGATCTGTCACTGTGTTGGTGAGCATGAAAAAAAAGTAGCCCAGCGAGAAATTGGAATTAAAATTAAGTAAATTTTATAAGCAAAATTATAACATAAATTATTGTTCAATAAAATTTGAAAATTAAATATGTTTTCACTACGTTGGAGCAAAAATATATGAAAATATTCAATAAAACCAAAAGCTATATATAAATAAACGATTATTTAAATCTCAGAGCAAATAATAAACAGATAAATAAGAAGTTCTGCAGTTTCTCGAAATGAAGGGAATAATTTATATATATAATATAAATATAGCTTAAACTAATTGTTTAATGTTATATCTTTTAATACATTTATCTATATCAATCTTTTTATGACAATTTCGTATTTAAATAAAGAGGACACGTGCGATCTTTCTAGATCAGCCAACTAACCTAACCTAACCTTGACCTCGACCCCATATAACAAAGAAAAGCATATGAACCTTAAGGTATTCCCCGCCTTTAATCCTTACAAGTTACAAATATATTAAATGAGTAATACAAGTCATATACAGTTGAATTTTGGGAGCCAAACAAGATTTAACTGTTGTGTGTCACAACATGCTAACGACTACAGGTACTTTTGTATTTAGATATTGACACGAACCAACCTAAGAAATATCAACCATTATAGCCGTAACTACATATAGGATCACTAAATGACAATTAATCCTTACGGTTTCGAAATATTTTGCAAAGCAGATTTGAACTCCTTAACGCAAGCTTTTCTTTAAAATAAATAATTTTTAATAATAAAACGATCAATTAATTATTTCATAAAAGCCCCTTATAAATATAGAATTCAGCAAAATGTCTGACCAAATAAGATTTTAATTCAATTGTTTTTCCCAAAAAAATCACCTTTTTATAGTCGAAAATTTTTAAATTTCCTAACCAATGATGCCGATTTTTTCATAAACCGATATTTTTCATAGTTCTGGCTAGTCTACACACGAGTTTAAGCACCACTGGTATTTCTAAACTACCGAAATCAATTAAAGTATATTTTGCAACGAAATGTCTCAGTTATGTCCCACAGTCTTTCTTCTGTATGAAGGTGAGCATTGTTTTGGGAACACAGTTATTAACTTTTGTTTTAGTTGTACTTGTTGTAGAGGTAGTAGTCGTAATTTCAAAGTAGAAGCTTTTCAGCACATTAAAAATGCATTTATTTCTTTAAAACTTGCTACATTTGACGCTCAGTTTACATGCAGCTTTCACTTACATATGTATATACCTAAAGCCGTCCTTATATACTGCTGCTATCAACTATCGTTTTTAGTTGTAGTTGTAGCATATACATATGTATCGGGTGATTTTTTTGAGGTTAGGATTTTCATGCATTAGTATTTGACAGATCACGTGGGATTTCAGACATGGTGTCAAAGAGAAAGATGCTCAGTATGCTTTGACATTTCATCATGAATAGACTTACTAACGAGCAACGCTTGCAAATCATTGAATTTTATTACCAAAATCAGTGTTCGGTTCGAAATGTGTTTCGCGCTTTACGTCCGATTTATGGTCTACATAATCGACCAAGTGAGCAAACAATTAATGCGATTGTGACCAAGTTTCGCACTCAGTTTACTTTATTGGACATTAAACCAACCACACGAATGCGTACAGTGCGTACAGAAGAGAATATTGCGTCTGTTTCTGAGAGTGTGGCTGAAGACCGTGAAATGTCGATTCGTCGCCGTTCGCAGCAATTGTGTTTGTGTTATTCGACCACATGGAAGATTTTACGCAAAGATCTTGGTGTAAAACCGTATAAAATACAGCTCGTGCAAGAACTGAAGCCGAACGATCTGCCACAACGTCGAATTTTCAGTGAATGGGCCCTAGAAAAGTTGGCAGAAAATCCGCTTTTTTATCGACAAATTTTGTTCAGCGATGAGGCTCATTTCTGGTTGAATGGCTACGTAAATAAGCAAAATTGCCGCATTTGGGGTGAAGAGCAACCAGAAGCCGTTCAAGAACTGCCCATGCATCCCGAAAAATGCACTGTTTGGTGTGGTTTGTACGCTGGTGGAATCATTGGACCGTATTTTTTCAAAGATGCTGTTGGACGCAACGTTACGGTGAATGGCGATCGCTATCGTTCGATGCTAACAAACTTTTTGTTGCCAAAAATGGAAGAACTGAACTTGGTTGACATGTGGTTTCAACAAGATGGCGCTACATGCCACACAGCTCGCGATTCTATGGCCATTTTGAGGGAAAACTTCGGAGAACAATTCATCTCTCAAGAAATGGACCCGTAAGTTGGCCACCAAGATTAGCGATTTTAGCGACTTTTAATTTTGTTCAGCCGATGAGGCTCATTTCTGGTTGAATGGCTACGTAAATAAGCAAAATTGCCGCATTTGGGGTGAAGAGCAACCAGAAGCCGTTCAAGAACTGCCCATGCATCCCGAAAAATGCACTGTTTGGTGTGGTTTGTACGCTGGTGGAATCATTGGACCGTATTTTTTCAAAGATGCTGTTGGACGCAACGTTACGGTGAATGGCGATCGCTATCGTTCGATGCTAACAAACTTTTTGTTGCCAAAAATGGAAGAACTGAACTTGGTTGACATGTGGTTTCAACAAGATGGCGCTACATGCCACACAGCTCGCGATTCTATGGCCATTTTGAGGGAAAACTTCGGAGAACAATTCATCTCAAGAAATGGACCCGTAAGTTGGCCACCAAGATCATGCGATTTAACGCCTTTAGACTATTTTTTGTGGGGCTACGTCAAGTCTAAAGTCTACAGAAATAAGCCAGCAACTATTCCAGCTTTGGAAGACAACATTTCCGAAGAAATTCGGGCTATTCCGGCCGAAATGCTCGAAAAAGTTGCCCAAAATTGGACTTTCCGAATGGACCACCTAAGACGCAGCCGTGGTCAACATTTAAATGAAATTATCTTCAAAAAGTAAATGTCATGAACCAATCTAACGTTTCAAATAG